>NC_091128.1:136496821-136666821 GCF_040183065.1 Periplaneta americana
TGTATTTCTTGATAAATCTGTGTCCGTGTCAGTTTGCCTTGAAACTTAAGACTTTTATCCTTGAATAATTTCAGTATATCTTCAGTAGTTCCTGAGAAAATGTGTAGGCTAATTAAGTAACCAAATTTGGCATTGGCGGTATAGGGTAATTACTGTCCCCTTACTTAAATTTACAGAAAATAAACAGTTCATCAGTTGAGTAGAAGATGTGAGTATGGAGAAATTTGTTAAATTCCGTTCTAAACCTGTTCCTTGGCCTTTCAAGCTTTAAGAAAATTAGTCAGTGCACTGAAGTCCGTAATACTGAATTCTGAATTCCTTATATACAACAGCTGAGACTTACAGAGGGTAGACTGAGATCTGATTTGTATTTTGTGTTAAAATTTTGAATATTTTTATTAGTGCAAAATGTATGCCGAATATAAGACATCATAAGGGAAAAAATGTACTCATAAGGTATGGCCAATATTTATACATTTCGGAAAATAGTTTTACATGGTGTCCTTTTAAGCACCTTTCATTCTCAGAGCTTTCTTTTGTAAAATAAACATGTGTTTAGTTTCAGATGAGTTGTACCAGAACATGAATCCATATTTCATTGTAGAATAAAAGTAGTCTATGCAAAGCACGACATTTTAAGCGTGTATATATCGCCAATAGAAGATAAGGGTCTTCATGCATGAGAAACAGAGCTCAATTAAGAAGTAATATTATTCTATGTGCGTTTTCCAGTTCAAGTGATTATCTAATTCCAAACAAAGAAACGTGACTGGTCTTGAGCATGACGTCAGTCTGTCTGTTTACAGCGATTTTTCTCAAATCACTAGACGAATTTTTTTATTCAGTATCTACGAGTCAATTTATTCGGAAATGTTTCACATAAAATGTTATGAATTTAAGTAAAAATTAAAAGGGGCTTATTTTAAATTAAGAAATATATAATTAGGTCATTTTCTTCGTGATTTTTTACGTAGATCAACAATTTCGGCTCGATAAGACGCATGCTTGCGTGACGAACTGCTCGCGGCGAAGAGATAGGATTTTATCTATAACCTAACCTTCCATGTAGTTCAACACATAGAGCAGTGATGTCAAAGCAAGCGCATTTTTTCTGACCTTGACGTCGTGCACGGGCAGCAAGCGCTAAGTATGGAAAGAGGAAGGGTTGTGTATATGAATAAGCAACCTGTTGGATTAAGAAAACAGTGGTGCACAAACTTCAAACGGAACGTGAAATTTTATATCGTTATTTTTATGTGGCTTCTTTCTGTTTAATATTATCTATATTGTCTGTAAAACAAAAGTAC
Organism: Periplaneta americana; assembly: GCF_040183065.1. Taxonomy (NCBI): domain Eukaryota; kingdom Metazoa; phylum Arthropoda; class Insecta; order Blattodea; family Blattidae; genus Periplaneta; species Periplaneta americana. Next base: position 136,498,129 of record NC_091128.1, read on the forward strand.
TAACACTGATTTCTTAATATTGCACTTGTGTTTTAAATCTTAATAACACAATAGAGGGTTAAGAAGGAATATTCACTTAAATTCCATAGTAAGAATAATATTATACTGTATTAAGTGGATGAAACACATCATTCATAAAGAAAGTGATATTCCAAAGAAAGAGATTGAGTATGACATGATAAGTTGGAATTTATATGGATGGTATTTTTAGCCTTACAAAAGTAATCAATAAACTCATCAAAACAATATTACAGTACAAAGCAAAGTTACTTAGGTACTGTATCTGTTTTAAGTGTAACTAATATTAAATAACAAAACTCTTATCGCATTATGCTTTTAAGGTGATATTTGTGAGCAACTTCCTATCATCAGAATATTAAATTATTTTCTCGAAATTGCTGAAGCTATAGAGCTGACATTTTTACAACACATGGAGACGTATCTTTTGCTTATGATGTAACAGTAGTTGCTTTGTTAATTCATTTCCTTACAAACAATTTCCATGCAAATATTTTCAAAATTTTCAATACACTATCTTCAGTAATACTTATATACGGTATATTAGATTTACGAAAACATTCTGCAAGGCTACTAAATAAATAGGCCTATACCTGAAAATTTCACTTTTCTATACGAAAAGTTGAGAAAATATTTCTTTTGAATAAAAAATCAAACTTGTGAAAAATGAGCATTAAAATTAAAACTTACATTCTTATAATGCACTTATACTTTTCAGCCAAATCTAAAAATTAACATGGATACAGTTTTAATAAGTTCTCTTCCCTTCATCTATTGAATCAGTGCTGGCCATCCCTGAATATAGCTCGACCAAGCGGCATATACCATCTCTTTCTTCTGTCTCTTTCCTTTCCGCTGTAAAGCGCTCAGGCTCTCCTGGGCTCTAAAGCGCGCGCTTGCTCCTGTGGGCATCAATTGACATGCCTGACATAGAGTAACCGGGGGTAAAGATCCGCTTGGGGTAAAGATCCTATTATAAATATTTGCTTTCCTGAATCCCCAAGTGACTGCATTGTTGCGGTAACGTCTGCCGTATTAGAAGCTGTGTTTATACAAAATTTGGCGTTTCTCCGTCTAATATACTGAAAATAACGCGTAGTTCGTACCTTCACAATTCCTTTCCTAAATGACAGCACTTTTTTGAGTTCTTTAGCCTGAGCATGATAAATGGGGCAAAGATCCGAACGTGGAACTTTGCCCGATGGGTCGTATTGCAATATTTAGTGTGTTGCTGTAATAAAATAGTAGTAGAACATCCAAAGTAGATCTATTTTTTGAACAATTACTATAAACGCTAAAATATTTTGCATAGATTACTAGAGAAAAACTGATTCTAAGCCATTAATATACGAGTATGTGATGGACCAAGTAAGACAATTTTTCGATGAGGGTATACCCAAAAGAAAATCTGCCAAAATGTCAAATTTGAAGAATCCACCACAAGGAAAGGTTTAAAAAATGATTCAGTGTTTCTTCACTTGATTCCTTCATGTATACATTTAATGACAGAAAAGATTTTGCAACCAGAAGCCAAGTAGATTGGGGTAGCGGTGCGCAGAATTTCTTGTTCGTTAAAGTTTTGACCGTTGACTTGTTCCGTTCTCAAGAGATTCTCTTTCTCATGTTCTATTTTCAGCAGGTTTGTAATTGAAAGAAAACTGTCGGAAGCCCAGTATCTGGTATTGTAAATTCCTATCGTTTCATTTCAGAATTGTCAACTTTTTCTTCAAAGGTTAAAATTCCAAAGTCTTCACTGTTTCTGCATCACGTTTGGAACGTCTAACTGTAGCCATATTATATCCCACCTTGGATCTTAAAAATTCAAATTTTTATTACTGTACATCTTAATTTTGTGTGTAGCATTTACTATACAATTTATAAATCCATATTTTTTTTTCTAGAATGGGCACTTTTTAAATAATTGAACAAATCTATCAGATCATATCTTACTTCAATTAGTTTAGTAATAAACATATGTAAACGGTTACACACTCTTCTTACTGGAACATATTAATAGTGATTTGTTGCGTATGGAAGTAAGTTTATCTATAATGTTCGTTGCTGAACTTACAGCAGATGATGAGGTCAAAGAACAGTACTTATCAGCTTCTTCATTTTTAAGAATACAAACCGGGTCTGTCTGTTGACATGGTCAGAAGCTATATTAAGACCAAAGAGGCAAAGGTAAAGAAAGTAATGACAGTGTTAGTAGATTTCTAAGAAATCGCGTCATATTTAAAGGAATTAGAGTTTTGAGGCTGTTGACTTGGTTCCGAAATTGCTGATGCTAGCAACTTACATTATTCCTGCTGTATATTTGCTGATTTATTCGAAGTGAAATGGCTATTGCGCATACCGCGCTGGCATTATCATAGTTTAGCCAATCCTGAGCAGTACCATCTTCAATAAACAATATTAAACTTAATATCAGTATAAAATAGCTCTTTTTTCACATCTGCCTACAGACGGGGAACAGATCTAGGCATGAATCCATATTTGGACATTTTTCGACCTAACACTAGACGAAGACCAACCTTGGGCCATAAGCTTGAAACGGTGGAACCAAAAAAGGTGTACTAGTATGGCCGTCAAATTACCTATAGTTCGTCTCTTTTTCCGGTGTGTTAATCAGCTGTTGTGTTCGTATTATTACGATTCCGAATTCTGTTTTGTGTTGTGAATATTTTGAAAGTCTAGTAAAATTCAGCGGGTGTTATTTGAATAAAAGCTAATATTATTTTCTGTTGGTGAATATAGTGAACAGTAGTCTAATAAAAGAAAGTGGAAATGAAGTGTTCAGTTCATGTAACAACCATAACACGTTTAATTAAGCTACAGTGAAATGTAGCCTACATTGATATAATAATCTACCTGTTATCTTCACATCCATTCTAAGCCATTTACGTATGACAAAATGTAATTTTTGGAGTTTCATATGTTAGAGCATAGATGGATATATACTACAGTTGAGTCTAATTTTTTATGTGCCTGGCTTTCTGAAATACCGTACTATACAGAAAAGTACATTTTTTTTGGGATACATTTCAGAACACGGATGTCTTCCTTTTCCTCTTACTCCAAAATTCCAACCTTGTGCACACAAAATAAATTGGCACTGGAAAGTGCCTTTTCGTAAGCATGATGCGCATTTAAATACCAGTATTAGCCATGTAGCAACTACATAATGATGATAATAATAATAACAATAATATGATGTAGGCTGCCTATAGTACCTACCGATGGATACGTCCTCCTTAAGATGTCGCGCGATGAGCGGGACGCTGGGGTAGAGACGCAGCGCCTCCTTGATGCAGCATTCTAGATATTTCAAGTCGTTAAGGTCCTTCATAGTGAAACGCTTCTTCGGGTCTGTACCCAGAACTCTGTCGATTTCTTCTACTACCTTGTCCTGCAGAGCATAAAAATGACATTGCAGTGAAATGATGCCAGAATAATTAAATAGAAGGTACGCCTCAGCTTTGAAAACCCTGTGAGGTAAGTGACGAACAGAGGACAAGTGTACAATATTTTATGAAGGTAAGTGCGTCTTTATCTGAAAACGCCGATCGTGTGTTTACTCAATGCAGATTTCTATACAGCAATTCACATCGCATCTAAATAAAACGCCCTGGCGATGAAAGCCATACTGATTAATAAAGCAGAGCTCGAATAAAATTAGAGTTGTTCATTTCACACTAATTTTACATGTATATGGTCGACCAAATAATGGTACAATGATAATAGAGCTATAGTGGAATGCGACCGAAATTTATTTAAAATCCCTCATCAAATACCGAGATCGTTTGGAGACAATTAACAAAATTTTTGATATACAGATCGCCGAACTGATCTTGAGCCTGTGGCAGCATCGTAACTTAAGTACCATCTCCAGCTAGCTACTCGAATTTCTTCCCCTCTACCGCTTTGTACGCAACACTCACTTCGCTTTCTCAAACTGTCGAAACCCACTTTGAGTATCTTTATTTGTTAGGCGAACAGTAATGAATCTTACTGCCTGACTTTGTGGACATTCTAGTAGTATACACGAGTGAAAGAAGCTGATGGAAGCTGCCGTTACTCGAGTGGAGGAAATATGAAAGGGAAAGAAGGAACTAGGGTCTAGTTATACTCCTCATCTGATCTCTCTACTTGTTGGACGGACAGTATCTGTGATGAAGTCAGTCTTCGTAGTCATTATAATTATTTTAACACCGTATTTGATCCAAGTTATATGAGATTCGTGTGTGGTGGCTTCTATCGGATGTGAGTTCGACTCCCGTTTGGTCTGATTACCTGTTACCTGGTTGAGTTTTCCCTAACTGTAAGACGAATGTCAGGTAATCATATGGCGTGTCCTCAGATTCATCTCGCCAAAAATACCGTCTCGCTATCACAAATTGAATCGACCAAGCAGTTGATAGAGCGTCATTATATAATTTAAAGCATATAGACAGTCCTCATTCATTGACGCCATTTTATAGCCTAGGTCAGTTTTCCAAACCCACACAGCCAGCAAATCAGTTGTCGCGAGCAGAGTTTTAAGCTGTCGCGAGGCGTCGTAAAGCAAAACGTAGCGTCTCGCCGCGCTGCGTCGCGCCTGATTCTGTGTGCACCCGGACTAGTCTACAGTACATTTCTGACTAGAGGCACCTTAAATTAGCTAAGAACCAAGTTTCAATTATTATTTTTATGCCAAATAAGCTTAAATGCCGTAAGTTGTAAATTTGCGTGAAGAATTCATTCTGTAGGTTTAAAACTGAACGGGAAGCTACGAGAATAGAATGCATGACAATGAGGAAATCCGGAATCCACACCCTGGATTTATTACGCTGACTGTATTGTTCGTTCTACTCAAATGGACTATCGCATCTACAGCTTCCTTTGTAAAGTAACTTACTCGTCAACTGCGTTTATCCTGACATTCCCAGATGCCCGATAATGGTGTAACTCGAAAACTTAAGTTACAAGAAATTGCAGGAGTTTAATGACTAGGGCTAGGATTTTGATGACCTTATAAATCATAAAATAATGCCCTAAAAACAATGCATTTATGACCTAAAAATCTTTCAAAAACGCCCTTAAAATGAACTAAAAATTGATCTTACATTCTAAAATTGGCTTAGTAGGAAAAGTGCTACTTAATATTTAGACTAGTAATTAAATTAAATTCTAGTACCAACATTTAAGTTTACTTAATTTTACATAATTTTTTCTAAGTGGTACACTTTAATTAATTATTTTACCTGATGTAGTTTCCATGTAGTCCATCACAAGGCCACTCTTATACGGAATTAGCAAGTATAGAGGAGTCTATATTGAAGGGATGGTTGGACTGATCCATTACATGGGGTGTACTACGTTAAAAGGGCAATATTTCTGTAGAAAAACGATTAAAATATTATACAAAATAATGGGTATTGGCCACCGACGCAGCTCGGTCGGTTAAGGCGCTTGCCTGCCGATCCGGAGTTGCGCTCGGGCGCGGGTTCGATTCCCGCTGAGGCTGATTATCTGGTCGGGTTTTTTTCCGAGGTTTTTCCCAACCGTAAGGCAAATGTTAGGTAATCTATGGCGAATCCTCGGTCTCATCTCGCCAAATATCATATCACTATCACCAACTCCATCGACGCTAAATAACCTCGTAGTTGATACAGCGTCGTTAAATAACCAAGTAAAAAATAAAGGGTATTAATGGACAAAATATGAAAGGAAATAAGCATTATTTTATATTAATAATGGGGATTTGTGGCAAAAATTAAATGACAATGCCTAAAAAATGTCAGAATAACACAAAAGATGCTCTTATGAGTTGAAACAGGCAAAAAATGCAAAAAAAATGCCCTAACAAATATATCTTAAAACACTGGGTTTATCAAATAACATATAAATACTAAAGCGGCTATGTTTCTGGCTTATTAGAAAAAAGATGCAATTTCATAAAAATCCTAGACCTATTAATGACTAAATTCGTGTGGCTTGTGAGTGTAAACAAAATGACTTTTTGTAACTTCAAGTCTTCTGATTTGCTACAAGAAACGTTCCTGGCTTGGCATATTTGTCGTTTATTTCCTGTGTCTGTACAGGACAATAGAAACAAACAATGATGACATTAGATAAACTGCAGCTCTTGTATACTATATAGCATCTGTATGTACACTGACAATCTGTGAAATGCGTCATGGCAGCACAAGACTATCACGGAAATAGACGAAGCTTTAGCTGCTCTAAGCACACGCCGGCCGTCCTTTTCCTGGAGTAATCACATAAAGTAAATTGAAAATTTTCTTGAGCTCTATCGAGAATAAAATTTAAGAATTATTAATTGATAATTATGTTTACGACTTTGATGTATTGATTTTGTAACAAATTGACAGATAAACTTGTTTTTAAAGTTGTTTGACGTCATTTGTAAAGTAGGTCAAAATAGAAGAATTTGTCCTTTTTATTTTTTATTCTATGATATGTAAAAACCTGATAAGCAAGTGGGCTAGTAGTCAGCCATTCCATAAAATAAGGGAATTTTTACCTCGTATGTAGGCTATAATTAGTTAAATTGAAGCTCGTAACTACCACCACCACAACCACCACCACCACCACCACCACCACTACCAACAACAACAACAATAATAATAATAATAATAATAATAATAATAATAATAACAATAATAATAATAATAATAATAATAATAGGAGAAGTTTTCTTGTTAATTAATTCATAATTGCTTCCGCATTCCATTCGATACAACAATGCAGTACGATAATCGAAACGATTCACACATCAATATGACGTCGATGAGTTGTTCGAAATATTTTAATGAGTAATAATGTCATTACAGAGTACTGGATTAATTTAGAAATTAACACCTAATATTATTATTATTATTATTATTATTATTATTATTATTATTATTATTATTATTATTATTATTATTTTGAGGTTTCAGCATTTTAAAATTTTGTTTCATGTATAATTTTAAATAATTTATGTGTCAATGTCATAAAACCAATTTTTTTCTAATATCATGTGATTTCAATATTCTTGTGTACTATGTGTTTCATAAAGATCATTTCATTTTTTATTTGTCCATAAAAGAATTAAAACCATAGGACTTGTCAAGAGAGAGAGAGAGAGAGAGAGAGAGAGAGAGAGAGAGAGGGAGGGAGAGAGAGAGAGAGAGGGAGGGAGAGAGAGAGAGAGAGAGAGAGAGAGAGAGAGAAAGAAACAACAATTAAAACAGAAAACAATAATTAAACATCTTTTATCCATATCGGTATCATTTAAATTTGTTAATAACAGAGGTCACTTACTATTTAAAGTGCTGTAAGTTTTGTTGAAATTCAAAAAGAAAAATAAATTCAGAATGGAACTTTGCCTTTTTTTTTTCGTCCCACCCGTAAAACTGCAGGCAACTTTATTTAGTTATGTTGCTAGATAAATAAATATTTTAAGGATCTTTGAAAAATGATTTATCCTTTTTTTACCTCTATATTTCTTCTTTAATATTGATATTAAAATTCTGACAATAACAGAAGAACAGAAAATATCTGATTTAACATTTATCACAAAAATGCTTTTCCAATTTTTGTCCCATCTGTAACGAATTCTAAAAATATTATTTCAAATGCATTAATAATAAAATTTTAAGTTTAAACAACATGCATTATGTAGGGTAATACGCTTCATTCGAAGAATTCGAACATGAAAGTTTACATTTCATTATTTAAATAATGATTTCGGAGAAACCCTTGCTAACTGGGCATACAATTATTGATCCGAGCAAATGTAAAAGTTACATTTGTTCAGATCAAGTTTCTGCACATTTAATGGGGAAAACTAAATTATTTCGATCATTTATTATCATAATACACTGCTCTCTTAAATTGGCTGAGCATATTGGGAATTAAATCAATGACTTTCCCAAACGCACTCGTAAAAAATAGCCTAATGTAAACTCAAGTCTAAGGCATGGAGAACTGATGCTGTATTCACTATTCAGTCACTAGTGATATGCCTGAAAGTTCTAGTCGAGATGAAAACAATTCACACGTCATAGCTTTTAACGCTGCTGCTTTTTTCACCAGAGATCTCAAAGGTTCTGTCGGGAATTGAACCTTTTAATGCTGGGCCATGAACCGACAGCAAGTTCTGTGGTAACTGGGAGAGTTCGACAATAATTCTAAATAGTACAGACGAGCACGTGCGCGTATGTTTATACAAGACTTATCTCTAGGTTCAATGGACTGCGTCCACATCTCATCTAGCTTTTTGATCATTGTATTATGCCTCTCTCAAAAACATCAAAGTGGAGAATACTGAGTGTCATTAAATTACACCTTCTTTCCAGTGTTGCCAGTTTTGATACAATTGTACGGATATGGTACAATTTTAAATGGTCTGTACGTTGGTACGTAAGTTGATTTTTTGGTACAATTTGGTACAATCTGTACTTTTTTATTTTATAATATGAATACTGAAAATTTTACAAATGTTTTACAAATTGCCAATGTTAAATTGAAGGTTTCAGAACCATTGTGGGCCAAGCGCCACTTACTAAAACCGTAGAAAACAAAGGTTAAAATGAAGTTATTAGCATAATTCAATTGAAACATATAGCAAGTAATATAAAGTATGCACATTAAAACTAAATGATATGTCAATCTTCATTAAACTATGGTATTCACTTAACTTTAACCCTTGCTTTCTCCGTTTTTAATAAATGGCGCTTGGCCCACTATGGCTCTGAACCCTTCAATTATTAAGGGAAGAAACTACATGGTAATTATCAACGATCGACAATGATATCTAGTCAGCTTGAAATGAAATCTAATAATGAGGAATATAACTCAATTGCTTTTAAAATTAAATTTTCCCTTTCCTCCAATGCTCTTCTTTACTGTTATTCATAATTTTATGAATTTATTTTAATAGGTTTCTACTGTTGACGCGATATCGCGATGATATGTTAATCAAAGTTACCATGGGACAACACTGGGCACAGTAAAATCTTGTTAATCCGAATTCGATAATCCAGACTTCGTTTAATCCGGATAGTCAACAAAATAACTTGACTAAAAATGGGGAATGCGGTATTTTAAAAGTGACTGGAAATCAACAGTCGAATTGGTCACACAACTCCGTATTTTAAACCAATTTTTGTAGAAAGCGTTTCGAGAAATGCACAGCCAGATTCGTTGGGCACATCATAACAAATTATTACGTATGTAATGTATTGTATTGCTTTAAATTTTACGTCTACTAGGTGTATGCCCTTTAAATTTTGCTGTAAATGAAGTTTTAATTCACTTTCTATTGCCATTTTAGGACATAATTCAATTTAAATCCTGTCCAAATTCAACGTCGCAAATTTCTAGCGCAATAATTAACAATAGATCCCTGTTAGAAACAACAACAACCAAATTTCTTGGCTTAAAAATCGATAATGTGTTAAATTAGAAAAATCATATTAAAGAAATTACCCCCAAACTAAATTCAGCTTGTTTTGCTATTAGATCTATGCAAAAGATAGTAAATATCAATATCTTAAAAACAATATACTTTGCATACTTCCACTCGGTAATGAGTTTTGGAATAATATTCTGGGGAAATTCCACAGATAGTAACAATATATTTCTATTACAAAAAAGAGTAATTAGAATAATAGTAGGTGCCAAATCTAGGGAACCGTGTAGGACTATTTTCAAAAAACTACAAATAATGCCCATGGCTTGTCAGTATATCTTTTCATTAATAGTCTTCCTCGTATGTAATCGTGAAAACTTTGTAACTAATTCAACAGTTCATAGCATAAATACACGTCAAAAAATGACTTTCATATTCCATCGGCAAGTCTATCGTGCTATCAAAAAGGAGTGCGTTATATGGCAGTAAACATTTTTAATAGTCTCCCTATCGATATAAAAATGAAACTCAAAACATAAAATTATTTAGGGCCAAATTGAAGGAGTACCTAATTTCTCACGCCTTCTATTCTGTAGGTGAATTCATGATATTCAATAACACTTCATGAAATTGATACTAAAACTTTGCGTTGTACTAGTAGACTATATTGTAAATCTCGTCTGTATATATTTCATCTAGACTGTGACTAAAAATTAAGATTTTATAATAGTATTAAGTTTTTTGACTTGTTCCATATTCTAGCTGTAAGCATGTATGAATACCATGGAATGTTAATAAATACAATACAATACAATTCGGACAACTTATCCCCCAATTAATCCGGATTAACGAGGTTCTACTGAAGGCCATACGCAAAAAAAATATAAAACGCGTATTGCTGTAAATATAGTAAAGGGACAAACAAATATTTAATGCTAGTTATCTATTATGTATTAATGCCTTTTCCAGAATTTGTAATTTGTCGGGAGGATCCTCTAGTGTTCTCTCTTTTATCAATCTTCGCAATCATATACGTATATCAACTCTCATTCAATATGTCAAGGACCTATCGACCACAAACGACAGTCTTCTTGTGTCATAAGTCGTTCTGTAAGAAGCAAACCACTGCACCATTTTCCTATTTCAAAATTTGGTCTATTCTCAATATCGCAGGTAGTTATAACCAGTTGTTGTTCTGCGTGATTCTCTAGAATCTACTGAGGCAATATATTAATGTCCATGTTACACGACTTGCAATACATCCCTTTAAATTGTTAGATTGTTCCCATTCTGATTTGTACATCAGTTTGTGAACATTTAGACTTTTTCCTAGGTCCTTCACTCATTGTTACACACACCTATCACAAAAAGAAAACTGTGTGAGCTGTGAGGTAGCATGCCCACACTGTAATCTCTAAAAGAAACTGAAGGTCAGAGAAGGTGAAAAGAATCAGAGATGCTTGTGTGTACAGACAGAGAGGGAAATATATTCACGTGAGAGCTGCATGGTTGGTGAATCCCCGAACGCTTATCTCATCAGTCCTGAGTGGTGTTATGCTTTCTTATGCATGCCAGCAGTATTGCCAACTGGACGGAAATGTAGCGGATGGGAAAAGAATGGCTTTGACTGGTGATGGATTTTCTGGCGGAAATTACGATTTGCATCACCTTTTGACTTTGTTTGCTGCTGTCATTTATAATTGTTTAATTTGGGGGGGGGGGATTTTACTTTTTCTTTGAAGAGCCCTGCCCGTGCCGTACCATGTTATTTTTATTTGAATCAAGATTATTAAGTCAGCTGTGTTAAAATTTGCTTTTTATTTGTATATAGATAGACTAATGGGGTCTTATTAATTTTATTTAAGTTTGACGGATTCTGACGGATTTCCAGGTTTTAGACTGACGGGGATACAATTTATGACTTTATGTGTTGGCAACACTGCATGCCAGAGAGAAAGGGAAAGATAATGACAGAGAGATCACGGAAAGGCTGCTTGACCGCAACAATGAAAGTGATTGCCATTTTTATAAATTACGAAAATTTTCATTTTAAAAAGGATAAAATGAAGGATATTTCCATGGATCTTCTAAAAAGAAGGAGATTTCGTATTTTTAATTAGCCGAAAGAAAAGTAGATAGGCCTATATAATAGTACATTATGCAACGAGCGTATAATGGTAGTAATTAAGACGCAAGTATGATTGTTTATGAAACGAGCGCAAGCGAGTTTCATAATTTTCATACGAGCGTCTTAATTACCATTATAGGCAAGTTTCATACGACTGTTTATGCTCGACCATATTTCTAACTTGAAAGTATTGAAAATTAGGTCTTTTTATGGTTATGTGCGAACTGACCTGAACTGTGAGATGTGCGCAGACGCGAAAGTATTGATTTTTTCCGAGGCCGAATGTCATTGACCTTGGCACAGAATAAGAATGAACATTAGTCTGATATAACCTGCAAATTGATTTAGAATTGAAAAACGATATGACAAATTGAATTTATTTGAATATTATTTACAATTAACGCTAATTATTATAGTAACAGAACATAACCTTCTGCGACAGTATAGGATTTCCAGCCTCCATGACTTTTCGCTAATTGTCTGTCGATTGCATATCCGAGAATAATCGATATAACAGTACAAAGCTGACTTGTGATTGGCTGAAGACCTGTACTTTAATGAGTAGGTGTACTTTAATGACATGCATTAAAGGACCAGGTGTATAATTACTACATTTCGGCATGGTCGAGCATAAAGAAATAAAGTGATTTCTTTCTAAATAAGCAAGACACGACAACACTGCTCGAAACCAGTGATCCAGAGTATAATTCCAGTCAATGTATCGACACACCCGCTCAATGACCTCACCATCTGCCAACAGGGAAGTGGACTGTGATAAAATGCATGTAATCGTTCCACTGTGATGCCAAGAACTCTGACCTTTGGAAGCAAAGCAACAAGAGCCTTTTCACAACGAAGATTGAGAAAAATAGCGAAAATTGAGATTTCTTCATATGCTTCAATGTGAATGTAGTTCATTGAATACGGAAACTACAGACTACAGTATGCAAACCATTGCAACATCTGCTTTTTAAATTACAGCACTGTTATCCATCAGCGATGACGTTTGAAGGACACAAACAAATTATCGTATTTACGAATAACGTAATCGTTAGCCTTGGACCATGATGACCACATTAGCAGAAAATCCCTCAATGTATAAAAGTCTATAGCACAGTATTACATTATAGTGTGGACAAACAAGAAAGAGTTTGTTTCTTGGTGGTTACTGTGCGTGATTTTAATTTTGCAATGAGTTACAACCAGTGTCGTGCACAGTTTTTGTGGGTCCGGGGGCAGGAATAAACCGGGTCCATCTCACTAAAATAGCGCCGCAAAGTTTCATTTTCCTAAAACGTTCCCCATCTGAAAATTATAGAACTCCGATACACCGAACTAATTGACACCGGAGTTTGTTCGGATAATCGAAATTTCGGATTAAGCGGGAGACAGAAATGTAAGGAGGAAAACCAAGTCTCATGCCCTGCTCATCCTTCACTGTTCACCGCTTTGTTCAGTTTCGAGGTCTAATTAATTCACTAGTGATAAAGTAAACTGTACATATTGAGTTTCTAAATACTGTAGCGTTAAATTGATTGAGTTCTAATTCTTCTCCCCCTTTTCTCTCTCTTTTTGGCATGTTCGGATTATTAGAAATTTTCGGATTAACGAGGTTCGAACTAGCTGCGTTCTATCTCAAATCACATATAGATTGCTCATTCCTATGTTAAAATCGGTTGCACTTTGAAGACAACAACCGCCAGGATCGCCACCCGTCCGCCTTAAACGAACACGAGATGGCAGTACGGTCGCTAATGCAATTCAAATGAGAGTTATGACGTGACTCCTTACGTAAAAACTAGATGGCAGCATAGTAAACCTGACAAAAACTGTTACCGTCGAAACCTATAACGCCGAACAATCTGGGTATATATGTGTGTGTATATATATATATATATATATATATATATTATAACCTAGGGTTCTACTGTGTAGTCATGATTAAAATATTATTGCTCATGGATGAAATTAAATAACTTTACTCACATTACATATATATGCTAGTCTACTTTATTACAATTAAATAGAGTCTATTTTTATTGACAAATAGAAAAACGCAAAGGAGACAATTCTATTTTTAATTCTTATAAATGAACTGTAAAATCAAGCCTTTACGTGTCTTTTGTTAGAAAAACAGTTAATTACAATTTCATACTCAATTTCACCGGCTATTTTATTTTCTGTACAAACGATTCCTAAAGAAGAAAGTCACATCTATCCCATGGCGCATCTATCTATGCAAAGTTTTCACCCGACCCAAAGCACTGAAGGATATCTCACACTCTACAACGGAAACAGCAAGAATGCAAAAGATTCGCAATCCAACACACACATGTGGGAAAATTGCTGACAAATTTTATTTGTTCAACTTGTTCAGTAGTTCGAATGGGTACAGAAGATTGCCTCCGAAGTTTTCCTTGCGGATTGGTTTTAAATGAATATTTAATTAATGATTTCAGAGACTGTTATTTCCGGCGTGACTCCTCTTTACTTACGCCTTAGGAAGTGAAGGCTCTATAAAGTCTAAGTAGGCAGTATCGTTCGCCATTTTTGTTCTTTCGTTGCCGAGCTACCAGATGAAGAATATATTTGCCGCACCGTGAAACATTATTATGTCGTAGTTCTTATGATAATAAATCAAACGCACTATAATTCAGCAAATAATTGAGAGGCAAATAACGTCCTCGTGCTTTCTGCAAACGCCAACGAAAGAACAAAAATGGTAGGCGATTATATTAAGTATTTATCGAGTCTTGGGAAGTGTATAACGTTATCAGCAGCGAATGACACACGTTTAAATGTAGCCGACCTGCAATGTGATTGGCTGCCTGAAATAAGAGTGACGGAGCTATAGTGCAGAAGATTTCACATTGTAGCAGCGTTAGGTATTCCACAGAAACGAAAAGCAATCATTTATATACATCATTGTTTTATATCTTTCAGCCATCTCCAATACAAGATGGTCAGTAATATCCTCATTCTCGGACTTTTCATCTGCAAACTTCTTTCTTTTCCTTTTCATTTTTGTTTCTTCATTTTCTGGGTGAGAAAATAGTGTTTTGATTTTCATATTTCCACAGTTAGCTTCACAATCTTGTAGTATTGCAGGTGATTGCTCTCTTAACTGATTTAAATTCAGGTAAAATATGAAATAATTTTATCAACACTGCTTTCACGAGCTTCCTTCGAGAGCACAGAATAGTCTCCCCTTGCCCTCACCTGCATACGGCCTTTGTTACCACAGTGATATCAAGTTCAAATATCAAATGCATATAATTGGGGAAACTGTACTAAAAGAAATGATAACTTCAAACCAGAATAGATAGGTAGAGATAAAGATATGGCAGTGTTCGATCTCTGTTTACTGTTGTAAATAGTACAGCAATCGCCTTGATGATTACAAAATCATTTATATTAAACACTTTTTTCTTGGTCATTTTCCGCGTCAGTGTTGTTAGACATATTAGTGCGATATTTTCCGGACGTGCGGAGAGTCAGTTACGGAAGATGACTGATGCGTGATGATTGAAGTTACAAGGTAGGAACAACTTATGGCCCTTTAAAATTGGTATCATCTCTGCATTTTCGTACTTGGAAAGTCATGAAAACATCAATTCAGGATAGCCGGCTCTTTGGATCGAACTCCGGACCTCTCGGATAAGGCAGACGAGCTGATCAAGACACCGCCCTCTTTGGTAATTTATATACGACCTCAACAAAGTAAACGGTTATTTAAAAACGTCGGTACATTTTGCAGCACTGCAACACTAAATTCTGTACCGTAGACAAATAAGATAGAAAGGCCTCCAACTCAATGTACAGGATGTTTAAAAAATACGGGGCATAATTTCAGGCATGTATTTCCGACATGTAGACAATCAAAATAGTTCATTACAACATGTGTCCGGAAATGCTTCATTTCCGAGTTATGGCCTTCACAACATTGAAATTCACCGGAACGTTTTTCTTGCCGCAGGTCGTTGTCATTACAGAAGATGTTCAAAATGGCCACCTCCTGCTTGAATACAGACCTCACATCGATGTCTCATTGACCTGCGAACACGATCCCAAACTCCAGGAGTATTGCGTATGTCCTCAGAACATGCCACAATTCGATTCCGAAGGGATTCCAAATCAGGCACCGGAGACGAATAAACCAATGATTTTAAATGGCCCCACAAGTAGAAATCGAGAGGGTTCAGATCAGGTGAGCGTGGAGGCCAAGCAATTGGGCTACCTCTACCTATCCATCGATCAGGAAACCTTCGATCCAAGTACCGGCGAGCCATACGACTGAAGTGTGCAGGAGCGCCATCATGCAAGAAGTGAATGTGTTGACGATTGACCAGTGGAGTGTCTTCTAAAACATGAGGTATGATGTTTTCCAGGAAGTTTGTGTACGCCTGCCCCTCTTGATTTGAATACATGTCGCACAGTCTAACGCCTACACAACACTGAATGTAACCTTCGCCTCGGAATGAACTGTCAGAGCGCCCTCTTAATGTCTCCTTTGACGGCAACGACCTGCGGAAAGAAAAACGTTCCGGTGAATTTCAATGTTGTGAAGGCCATAACTCGGAAATAAAGCATTTCCGGACACATGTTGTAATGAACTATTTTGATTGTCTACATGTGGGAAATACATACCTGAAATTATGCCCCGTATTTTTGAAACACTCTGTATACTTTCGAGAGGCTATTGAAGATATTACAGCCAAGCCACTGGTGGCAAAAATCGGAACTACATCTCATGTTACACAGCCCGATCGGTATGACAGGTATCCCTTAGACTACGTAACAATATTATTACTACTGTATTATTTTTCATATTACTCCCTAAAGGAGCGTAACGATTTATCAGTTTAAATTAAATGTTTAACCAAAATATGCATATCACATACGGTTTTTGGTTCGACATATGAAAATTAATGTAATGCTTGAACATTAAGCTGAACACCAATGACCAAACATTGGCTCTGTTACCCGATTTGTTCACATCAAGGGACTGTGTCTTTAATATCCAAAACGTGACAGGTTTGCCAACATCTAATTACTGACCAACTGAACAAATGTAGCTAATATAGCTACTTTGTCGCCGACTGAAACTGTAAATCGGCTATACAAAAATACGATTTTATAGTTCGCTAATAATAATACTATCAATGTTATAAAACTGAGATTCTGTATATAATGATTACCCCATAATATCTATTTAATTTTTTTTTTACTACTCTGTGTATTTCAGCTCCAATTTGAAATAGCAATAAAATTATTTTTTTATATCTTCGCGCTAATCATGAATTAATGTTTTAATGTTAGAGCTGATAGCTCGCGTCAAATGATCGCGTGGTCGCCCATAATGGCAACATAGCGCTATAGTTCCAGGTACTGCCTAAACTGTCATGTCTCATCTTTCTAAAAAAAAATAGGTATAGTTCATATGTCTCATCTTCTTCGTGAATATTTTGACTGTAATATTTCAATTACCATAACTAACAGTGACTGAGTCTTAAAATTACAACTAGAAAATATTGCTTAAGCGCGAATTGCTCGTGCTGTTCTGGGCGGCTAAAGAGCCGCGACCTCCAAGAACTAAGTCGCATGAAAAGGGGTATGGTAGTACCCTATAGTGGTGGTAGTACCCTATAGTGGTGGTAGTACCAGAAGTAGTAACAATACTCGATCACTAGGCCGGTTGTCTCTCCATCCACAACGTTGTGATATGATGATGATGATGATGATGATGATGATGATGATGATGATGATGGTTTCTTCTCTACCAGAACATGTATATTAGAACGTACGTAACTCCTCGCAAATAATGCACTTTTCGAAGCCGACCGTTCCGGTGGAGTACACAATTAAATTACATTACATTAAGTTATGTAAGTCTGACGTATTGTACACTAATCGAATCTAGAATGATCAATAGTTCAAAACGATCTAAAAATACGAACCTGTATGTCTGGTTGACCACCTAGTAAAAAGAGAGCCCAAGAGATGGCAGCAGATGTCGTATCATGGCCCTGAAAGGAAAGAGAGAGAAAGTTTACATAACTGAACAATAGATCGCAGTGCTGTTTCAAAGTTTCAGAAACTCCAGAGTATAGATCATGGTATAGATGTCCAATAAAATTGTAACTCGTACGAGGTAACCCCTGGCGTAAGCAACCCGCAGCGCATATTCTTTAAGATCGTTTTTCGTATTTTATATGGAAAGTTATTGACCTTAGCAGAGCATGCTTGATGTGCAATATTTCGTAGTTATATTGGAGTTTGGACACCCATACTCCAGACTATCCGGGTTAATAAGGATCTATGAATTGAAGGGATAAAAGAAAAAAACACGATGATGATGATGATGATGATGATAATAATAATAATAATTATTATTATTATAAAATCACATTCATTCATTCATTCATTCATTCATTCATTCATAGTTTTCTGCCCAAGAGCAGGTCTTTAACTGCAAAATCAGTATTCTCCAATCGTATCTATTTTTCCCATCCTCTTATGTCTCCGCATGCGATTTATATATAGCTAATGTTTTCTGTCATCTGACGAATAATGAATGAAGAATGAATAATAATAATAATAATAATAATAATAATAATAATAATAATAATAATAGTAATAAGGTTGATAATGAGATGATGATAATCATATTATTATTATTGTTATAACGGGAAAAATGTACGAACCTCAAACGTGAATGTATCCACTTCTTCTCGAATATCTTCATCCGAAAGTTCAGTGCCATTCCGCGAAGCCTGTAGCAAAAGATCTAAAAATGCAAGACGTTTCTTGCGTCCTGAAATGGAATTCACTGAATAAGGCTGCAATCATAATAGCCATATTATTAAAAATACATTTGTAATATTTGACCATTCAGTTATACTAAATTGTTACTTTCATCAAGGCCAGTAGCCATCAGTTACTTTAATGTAATTACTAGGGCCAGGATTCATATGCAAATGCATATTTTTTCTGGCGAGTTAAAAGTCATGGAGAAACTTTTTTGTGTGGCATGTTTTGAAGGTCTATGATGATGATGATGATGAGGATGATGACGACTGGGGCTAGGATTTTGATGACCTATAAATCATTAAAAAATGTCCTAAAACAACACATTTATGGCCTAATAATCTTTCAAAAATGCCCTTAAAATGCCGTTCAATATAGTAACAATTATAAATTGGAAACTTACCACTGCAATTTCACCTAAATTGCACTGTTAATTATTGTTTTTAAATATTTGCAAAAATTAAGTAAACTCTACAACAGAATTATATGTCAAAGATATTTTCCATTTCTAAACATCTCCTTTACCGGCAAAATTAAACTTGCCGATGTTATTACTGCAATATGTTATATAAATAATATTGTTAAAATATTAAAATGAAAAATAAATCATTACATAACCTTACCGTTTGTTTTAAGTTCGCATTTTATAGACAGAAAACATTTTAAAGCAACAATGTTGAAGATAGATATTTTTGTTTTGCAAATTTGCCGTCATTGAACAGAAACCAAGATGGAGATTTCATTGCAACTAATTATAAATTCCTCTTTCAGGTATGTAATAAACGATCTTTGCACAAAATAATGTACAATACACGAGCGGAATGTTTTCTTTCAATTCTCGGAAATTAAAAAAGCTCAACTACGTTTCGCTTTTTCAAACTTTTCCTCGAACATGAAAACGTCAACATACCGCTCTTGTAACGTATATTACTATTTCTAAGTAGTACACTTTAATTAATAATTTTACCTGATGTAGTTTCCATGTATGATCGTTCACTTCTGTTTCGGGATGTGGACGAGAGGTCAGCAGTCAGCTGGTCGGTCTTGGCCCTTCATGGGCTGTAGCGCCATGGATTTACTTTACCTTTAGTTTCCGTGTAGTCTATCACAAAGCCACTCTTATCCGGAATTAGCAGGTATAGAGGTGTCTATATTGAAGGGGTGGTTGGACTGATCCATTACATGGGGTGTACTACGTTAAAATGGCAATATTTGTGTAGAAAAACGATAAAAATATTATACAAAATAATGGGTATTAATGGACAAAATATGTAAAGAAAATAAACATTATTTTACATTAATAATGGGGATTTATGGCCAAAATTAAATGACAATGCGTAAAAAATGACCGAATAAAACAAAAGATGCTCTTATGAGTTGAAACAGGCAAAAAATGCAAAAAAATGCCCTAACAAATATGTCTTAAAACACTCAGTTTATCAAATAACATATAAATACTAAAGCAGCTATGTTTCTGGCTTACTAGGAAAAAGATGCAATTTCATCAAAATCCTAGCCCTAATGATGAAAAATATGCAAAGTTAATCTGCATATTTTGGCGTGCCTATATGTAATACATTACTGTGCATAGGTATATTGTAACATATTTTCATGATTTTGTTGCATAAACCCCAAATTTGCGTATCTTATAAAAGTAAGTTTCTGGATTATTTAGTTCTCGATACATAATAATTCTTTGTGACTGTACTCGATGGATTCCTTGCATATGAAAAGTCGCTGTGGAGAACCAAAACAAGTAGGCCTACTTCCTGGTTTTGTTCCATTTAACTACTCCACAACAAGAAGCATTCCCAAATATCTGTGCTCAAGGTCTTGTGCGAAGAAACGTGTGGCTTGCTTTAACTTGGATCTTACAAATTCACAATCTGTACACTAAAATTTTGTCCGGTAACCTCATGTGATGTTGAACGATCATTTTCAGCAGTAAAAATATCCTTGTTGATAACGATGTGTGACAACAGAAAACCTTATGAAGCTGTTAGTTGTGCTTTGTAATATGAAAAATTAAGGTTAACAAAGAAATAGTGTACTTTATATTGAACCTTAATGTCAAATAAAAATCATATAATTATACCATGCAGGCTATACCTACCTGACATATCATTCAAATTTTGTTTTTAGGAAGATAGAAAATCCTAAAGAGGTTTGGATTTTGCTTTTTTTATGGATATTTCAGATTTTGTTTTATATACAGAGGGGAAGTGAAATAGCCAGGGGCGGCCCGTCCTTATGTGCTACAGTGCTACAGCACAATGATAATTTTTGCTCAAATAAAGTATTTGCAATACCATTGTATTTGATCTGACATTTGACAATTTCCCGTGGTTATGTTCATGACGCGTTATAGAGTGTTTAGTCTTCGCTCTTCGCTCTTTGGTGCCTCAGGGGGTTCGTTGTGCTACTCAAAACTTACATGAGAATGTAGACAGTTAATGCGCATGTGCGAAGCTGAAATAACTGCTCTGATTGGCTATTTTTACGCGGGGAAGTGCTGTAGTCAGCTTCAGCACAACACAGCTTGGAGATTGCAAAAGTAAAGCGTAAGGAAAGAATGCTTGTTTGTGGAGGAACTCGGAATTATGTACAATGTATTTGGTAATTCAAATGTTCGACTGCTGCTGACATCTACCAGTTTTTTGAGGTTCCTCCTGAATCAATCAGCAAGCGATTGGAAAATTGAATCCCAGAAAATTGATGCCAAGGAGGTATGTAACCGTATAATTCAGGAAACTACTCATCGTTTCCAATCTTTAAGCTACCTAGACGCAACAAAATTGTTAAACAGTTTTTTTTTTTTGATAATCTTTTGCATAATTTTCCTGAAAGCGAACTTGAAGTTGCTGTCAACAGCTATACTGTACTGAACAAAAGAATGTTAAAGACACAACTTGGAGTTCTATACGGAAGATCCGACTTCCGAAATATAGATGGCTGTTCAATTGTTACAAAACATAGTCTCCAACAATTCACGGGATCCATTCTGTGAAGTAACGAAGTTGTTAAATATTTTGGTTACAACATCAATGACCACTGCTGAGCCAGAAAGATGTTTTTCTTGCTTGAAACGCATAAAAACGTTTTTAAGGAACACTATGTCCCAGGATCGCCTCACTGCTCTTTGCAATACTGTCAATAGAAAAGAGTATAATGTCCAGGATGGAGGGATTTAACGTTTAACACCAGGGTAATTGACAAGTTCTGCAGTAGGAAGGAACTCCATATTTCGTCACTAGGCGAGTCTCAAATTAAGATAAATGCATGTAAGTGTATAAGTAGGCCGATATAGAGATTGTAGCACACTCATTATTTTGACCACCAGCCGCTACTGGAAAGAGCCTTGCAGATTTCAGAGCGAATAGCTCATGTTGTATGTAACAAAAAACTATAATATCATATTGGTGGAAAGTTCATAGTTTTTTTTTCCAGAAAAAAAAATGTTCTTTCCTAAATGTTTAACAATCTCTTATTCGGTAACTATTGCGAGTAGGATCGTGATTTTTGTCCATATCGATAGGAAATCTAATAAAGAATAATTTCTCCCTCTGGCGAATTTCAATAACGTTCACGGTTTCCGTGTAAATTTAATTAAATAAACCCTAATTTCAAGCCATTGCACGAAGCGAGTGAGTGAGTGAGTGAGTGAGTGAGTGAGTGAGTGAGTGAGTGAGTGAGTGAGTGGTAACTTCTTGGCAGCCTACGTACGGAGACTCATCGAATTCGTTGACCTCTTACATCTGTATCACGAATAGAGTGTATTAGCGATGATGTTGCCGGACTGCTGACCATTTCTATCTGAACTCAACTGTAGTTAAGATGTCACACTACCTATCACTTTCTGCCACGCGCATCTTATCCTTTAGTGACCGCGAGCCGATGCTGCCTGCAATTCACTCGGGCACTGCTAGGCTCCGCCCTTCCGCTTCTCTCTGTTTCCACCCATATGCGCTGACTAACCATACAGATTCCAAACACGGAGTATAGTACATCTATGCACCTGTCGATTTTTTTTCTTTTTGGTTTTTACATCTGTGACATTTGCAATCTACAGTATGATGTTAGTTCCATAATATATAATTATTTTTTTCTTAATATACTGATTTATAATTGCGCGAAATTTCGAAACACAGCTATAACATTTGTTTAAAATACGTAGACTATCCGAAATTATAAAAATATAGTTTTTGGAAAAGAAAATGTCCAAATCAGAAAGATCCTTTAAGGTGGAGAAATACAGAGTGGATGGTAACTTCTGCATCAAAATGAAATTGGCAATAGATCATAAGGCGAGATTTGAAAAATATAAATAAGTTTTTTTTCTCTAACATTCACCGTTTTAGAGGAAATCGTTACGTTTCTAACAAGGGAAGGGTTTCGGCTCGAACAGGAATTTTTGGTTAAAAATTTGTACAGACGCTTACCTCACAATGGTGATGAAGATCCTAAAAGCATTCATTTGTGTAACTCTTCGTTTGGTTGGTATTGGTCAATACACTTCTTTAAAAATGTAGCCTACATGAGGATTCTCTACAAAATGCATGAAACAGCATGGAGCAGAGCAATAAGCACAACACGCAGAAGCAACACCTGAACAATCTTCTGAACCACACTCCAGTGCTGAAAAATCAAATGCCACCTGAATTACATTTTTGAAGTCCGAGACTTGTTCACGATTCACGTAACCAGCTGACTGCCAGGAATACTGAAGCATAGGGCGATATACAGGAGCAGACAACTGGTTATGAATAACAGAGTGCATTTTCATTATAGACACTCGATTTCCCAAGTTAAGTTCTGGATTCTCAGCAAGAGTCCTTATGTAATCCTCCGAGCATATATTTTGTATTGTCTAAGGACATTGATATTCAGAGGCTGGATATATTTAGTTTTTTTATGTGGAATGATCACATATTCCATTCCTAGCCTTGGAATGATTCATCTATTAAGGTTGCTTCCTTGTGTGCATTCAATGACTCTCAACAACAATGTACACTTTTGATTAGCTGCAATATTTTCAGACAGAACGTTGGAGAAAAATGTTCTTAAATGGGCTTTAGACATTTTACCACTCGCACTAGCTTCTAGGCTAGGCTAGGCTTACGGATAAGGTGTCACATCCCCTTAACTTGTGCAGTGCTCTCCCCACCCCTCAACTTGTACAGTCCTCTAACAGACAAACCACACATTACACAAACGAACGCTTTTGGGAGCTTTACAGAGATGAAAAGATGGGCCTGTATACAAATTTTGGATACGAAATTCCTGTTCGAGCCGAAACCCTTCCCTTGTAAGAAGCATTTGGCAACATCACGGTTGCCGCAGGAACTCTAAGCAAGCACGGTCTGCATTCCTTACCTTCCTCTCCCCCTCTGCTGTACTCAGTCGGTAACACGAGACGTGCACTGCGTTGCAAGAAATATTTCAACGATTTTCGCTATTATTCAGTTTAAATTCATGGCTAAACGGTTTAATTTGCAAAAAAAGATTCAAGACATTAACCGTTCAGATTATATTTTTACCTATTTGCTTGTATAGCAATTAGTCATCTCTCGGACCATTACCGCAATAGAGCGCTGAAACATTGGAGAAAGACTATTTTTTTCCTGCTTAATAGTGCTTCATCGAAGGAAACGTTATTTAACATGTAGAATCACCTCTTAAATTTTGGTGCAGAAGTTACCATTCTGAACGTGAATCTTAACTGAACTATTTACTGCCGAACACAAGTAATGACATTCACTTTTTATGCCGTGATCCTCTTAAATACCACATATTTTTTAAATAAGTTTATTATAAATTGGAGTACTGGTACCTAGTGTCATATCTTCCACTTCGTGCTCTGGAATACTTCTTTCCTTTTGCTCATGTAGTTCTTTCTTCCGCTCTTGAATTACCTGCAAAATATAAGTTTCCGATTACTAAAACAGTGCGAATAATTATTAACAATACAATACGATGAAAGAGTAATGGAACGGAGAAAAATTCTCTCCGGCGCCGGGATTTGAACCCGGGTTTCCAGTTCTACATGCTGACGCTTTATCCACTAAGCCACACCGGATTCCACCCCGGCGTCGGACAGAATCGTCTCAGTTTTAAGTTCCAACTCTTGGGTTCCCTCTAGTGGCCGCCCTCTGCACTACGTCATAGATATCTATGAACGTAGGACCGAAGTCCACACATCTGCTGAGGTGCACTCGTAATGAGTGACTAGTTGGCCGGGATCCGACTGTATTAACAATACAGTTAAAAGAAAGTGAGTCGCACTTGATACTCGAGAGTACCATGGCTTCAATATTGAATCCGAGGTTGGCAAGTTCTAATCTGACCAAAGCCGGTAGTCTTTAAGGTTAATAAATGTCCTTAGCAGGACTTCTTTCCTAAAGGAGATGAATCTAGAGCTTTCTGGCCCTAAGTGACAGACAATTAGAAGTAGAAGTATCACCCATTCCTTCATGTAAGCTTTCTGCTTTTCGGACAGAACCCTCTGCAGTGGTCTCTGATGGTCGCAGTAATAAAATATAAAACCCGTTATCTGCGATCGTTGGGGAGGTTCTGACGATGTTGTTGCAGATGGAGTTGCCGCTGCGAGCTGTGCTGTGCTGTTCTACCGGCAGGTAGAGACAACCTGTACAACTTTGGTTTCAATAAGCGCGCCCAAGCGAGTAGCGAGGAGGCTGTGATTCAGTGCCTTTATTTTCGTCTACTGTGTTATGCAATGGTTACATATTCCCTGCATGAACGTATACACATGTCCAAAACGTACGTAAAGAATAAGCAATCGTGTGGAAAAACAAAGCCAAAATTTAGACTTAAATTTTCTGACAACCCATTTCGTGTAGAAACACAAGATTAAATTTAGTGGATAAATTTAATAAAACAGAATATGTGAAAAACCGGAAAATCTATTGAAAATCTATTGTGCTTACTCAAGAAAAACTTTATGAATCAGGAGCTGCCTTGGAGTGTAGTCCTCGAAAGTTACTGAGACGTCTAGCACAGGAAGCAGACATTTCTAAAGAATGTGCAGGAAGAACAACAGAATTACTCAATTACGTAATATAATTCAATAATTACAAAGAAAATGGGGAACACTTCCAGCAGCTACTGTAAGGAGGGTGAGTATCGATTCTGTTATTTAATATTGAAATATCCTGTGAAGTCGAGAGTTCAGGAAGTCAAACAGCGGCAGTGGCGTGATGATGTTACCACTGGTTGGCCGACGTACATTTCGTCAATGTTCGCTGAGATACTATATATTTTCTTCTGTCTGTGATCTTGTGTTAATTGACTTGTAGCTATCTTGTACTGCATACAATACTTTCACGTTTACTTCGACAGTCGACAATGAGACAATTTTACTATTCGGAAAAAATTATTAGAGGAATATTCTCAAGTTTGAATTTGAGGCGCTCAATTTAATAATAATAATAATAATAATAATAATAATAATAATAATAATAATAATAATAATAATAATTTTATCCCTGACCAAGTAGGCTATATATCAAATTGCACATACCCTGGTTACAAAATAACCAATTATTGTTTCTATAGGTACATCTGAAGTCTGATTAGTGTACTATGTTACTAGTCAGCGATGTACGAGGCGTATCCAGAAAGTAAGTTTCCCTATTTAAAAAAAAAAGAACACACACTTTCAGGAAAACATTTATTGGCAACAGGTACAGCAATGTTTCAGCTATTTTTCAACATAGCCACCATCAGAATTGAGACACTTGTCGTATCGTGGGATCAACTTTTGTATCCCTCTGTCGTACAACTCTGCCGCCTGTGAATGGAACCAGCGTGTGACAGACGTCTTCAGCTCTTCGTCGTTGCCAAAACGCTCACCGGAGGACAGGAATTTCTTGAGGTACAAGAAAACGTGAAAATCGCTGGGAACAAGGTCAGGACAGTAGGGTGGATAATCAAACAACTCCCAGCCAAATTCCGTCAAAACAGCTGCTGTGCGCCAAGCCGCATGTGGACGAGCATTGTCATGGAGGAGCACAACACCTGCAGTAAGCATTCCACGCCTCTTGTTTTGAATGGCACGTCGCAATTTTCGCAGTGTTTCACAGTAACGGTCAGCGTTCACTGTTTCACCTCTTGGAAGGAAGTCAAATGAGCAGAATGCCCTTCCTGTTCCAGAACACCGTGCACATCACTTTCCGTCTGTTTGAATTTCGTCCTGACCGAAGATCCACTAAGCCGCCAATGCATTGACTGCTGCTTGGTTTCCGGGGTGAAGTGCGAAATCCAAGTCTCATCGCCCGTGACGATCCTGTCGAGGAACTCGGTGCCGTCATCGTGATACCGTTGCAGAAATGTCAGTGCTGCTCTTAAACGTTGCATTTTGTGTTCGGGTGTCAGGTTTTTCGGCACCCACCTGGCACACACTTTTTTGAACAGCAGGTGCTTAGTGACAATCTTATGCAACAAGGATCGCGATATCTGCGGAAAATGGCTGCTCAGCTCCGTAATCGTGAAGCGACGGTTCTCCATGATGCACTGCCGCACCAGCTCAACACGATCATCATTGATGAGGGACGGTCGCCCACTGCGCAATGCTTTGTGCATTAAAGAACTTATCACCGACCGAACCTCGCAGGCGGCGGGAGAAGGAATAAGAGCTTCCATTTCGGACCACTGCTGCCACGCTACTGGCACCAGGAGGGACCTGTCCGGCTGGCATATGATTGATACGTCATAGATCTGTTACGCATGCGCAATTGACACGGCTAATTACGTTTACTTTCAAGGGGAAAAAATCGGGAAACTTACTTTCTGGATGCGCCTCGTATGTAATAGAGAGAGAAGGGAACTGGCCACCCTTGACAATAATTTCAAGGCCTAGTTGTCTCAAGAGTGATGTCTTGTTGGCGTCGCTTCTGGGGTCCAGACCTGTCCTCGGGCAGTTGACCTTTACCTTATTTGAGAATCCATGCAGTATTTCTACACATTTTTCGTGTTTCTTGTAGAGTGAGGACCATCGAAATAGCCAGTCGGGCTGAAGCCATATCTTCGCCTGTCGATTTTGAACGATTGAGCCAATCCTGTAAATGTACAAATCAATCCACAAATTACAAGAAAATCTACCTGTATAAACGTACCGGTATATGTTAGAATTTTAATTTATCTTACTTAGATTTTAAACGACTTTTCTGCAATTCACTACACTTTAAAACATAATGACGCAATGGTGTCCAGGCCAAAGATCGCCAAACGTTTTACCAGGAAGGAATTAAGGGGAGCCCTAAGAACCTCCTCAATAAAAAATAAAAACGTAGCGAGATTCTATTGAATAATAATAATAATAATAATAATAATAATAATAATAATAATAATAATAATAATAGTAAATCGTAAGTTAGTTGAATTTGCCTTGTACGATAATCATAAAATAATAAGCACATCCTCCTTTACTCAGATAAATATTCACAAATTTACATTCTTTGCAAAAGTAAATAGAAATACAGCGTAACAAAGCAAACATTATACATTCCAAAGAGCATAGAAATACTGAAAATACTGCAAAAATGTTCAAAATTTAACGTAGGTTGCTAAGAACTGTGAAGACATATTATGTCTTGGAATATGGAAATGTAATTGCAGGTTAAGTTCCAATCTATATTTCTGATCCTTACTCGTATATAGCCTTCACATATTCCGAATCGCTGTTCTGTTGTGCGTTGACTTGTCGCCCCATCGCAGTTTCTGAAACAGGAAGTTTCGATGTAAGCATTAAATATTCGCGTCATCATCACTTATAATGTCATCGACAGTGTTAATAGAGTATTGCTAGTCCTTACTTCCTTAATATGGAATTGTTATCGGTTTGGTTTACCGATATACCGACGCTCGGGTCCTCGGCGACGGCCACGGTTGCGACCGCCAGAATTAGTACCGTAACAGCGCAATTAAACTACGACACTTACCTTATAATAGATACTGAAAATGTCGATCCTCTTGTCCCATAGTAGTGGAATATCGCGTATATGTTCGCCTTCACTATCCCTACTTCTTCTATTGAAATTACTATAATTTCTAACTCAAGGCTGTGGGTCAATTACGCCACCTTCCACGGAGTATAAAGACCAATTGCAATAATTCACTCGCAAATGTGAATCACCTTGTTTTAGAGCATGTACTGCGGTATTAAAATAAGGTTTAAGATGTAATAAACGTGTTGCGTTTCTTGCAGATGATACAGATACTACAGTCTGCTGAAGTATTTTTTTCTTCTTTTTTGCGATTTTTGTGACGAACGTTCGAGAATAGCGCCAATGTCATTTAATCTGGCTTTTACTAAAACTGGTATGTTTCTAGGATGGTTTTAAACATCGACTCCGTATTCCCGAATTCATTCTTTAACTTATGTACTGTCTGTCACGTCTGCGGTCGGGTATTTGGAAATTTCGCAATACATTTGGCACAGACCCAGCGAGTCGATTCATACTTATAATATGCTTTGCACACAAACACTCTTTATTCTAAAGTCCAAAAGTGAACTATTCTATGCGGTGTCTCACACGAAACTGCTCGCACAATTGCTCAATTGTACTTCACGCCATAAACGCGTCCAACATGAAGGGGAATCGGAAAGCATAGTGGACGGCGGACGGTAGGCTGGCGACGGCCGGTCCATATTGCCGTAGATCGGTAAACCAAACCAATAACAACTCTGTATATGGTTATATATTTGTTTCATTTGAATGAATAACTTGGTAACTTTTCATGTATTACCGTACATTCAAGAATAATGGTTAATGAAAATCGATTTTGTTATTGCACTTTATACAGATCTATTCGCAGAAAAAAAATGTGATTTATTTATTTATATCTCACCACATACTATGTCCAGAGTACAATGAGTGATGTAAGGAAAAATATTGAAGCCTTCATCATTGCCAATCTCTTGTGACAATTTCTCTACAAGGATAACACTCTGTTCCAAGAACACATCAATGAAATCTTCTAGAATCTTAAAATGGAATGATGGAGTTATTATTTTTCGACGACTGTGCCATTTTGTGCCTGAAATATAAAGTAAACATTAATATATTATAATAAGGAATATAATTAAATTGTACAGAATTTTAGTAATACATATACAATGCACAGAGCGGTCAGATTATCTTTCGGCCGGTGGAGCGCGGGAGCTGACGCAGCGACTTGAAGGTCATGTTACTGGATACGTGTAGTTGCTTTGTGCGGTCAGTTGAGTCCGAGTGCTACTATCGCTTGGTTTGTTTCACGATGAGTAAACGTTACTGTCAGTGTTCTTTATTTCTGTATAATTTCTGTATGTTTTTTTTTTTTTCGATGTAGTTTCAGTAGGTATGTAAACATTACTTTCAGTGTTCTTTATTACTGTATAATTTCCGTATGGTTTTACAGTGTAATTGCGATGTGTGTGTGTGTGTGTGTGTGTGTCTGTGTTTATTATCCCATTGTAATGGCAGCCGAAAAGTTAACATTAGAACAAAGAATTCTGGCACATTTGTGAAAACCGAATCATGTTGAGAGGTCTGTAGACAATTTACACAGAAATTTCCCGGCGCTCAAATTCCAAACAGAGATAGTAAAATTTATTACGTTTTTTGTATGTAAATATTTGTATTTAGTATTATGAATTTAATATTAGCACATCCTGCAACAGATATAGCTAAGGCTCCTGGTTACTAGAGTAACCCTTAAATTGGCAGAACTTCATTTCTCACACTAGTTTATTAAACCGTGTCGGACTGTAAAGAAAACAACTATCCCAGTGTTCATATTTTATATGTTGATTAATCTTGCTCAGGATAGGAACCAATGGCGGGCTTATGTGAGGGCGGCAATGAACCTCCGGGTTCCTTAAAAACAAGTAAGTAAGTAAGTAAGTAAGTAAGTAAGTAAGTACAATATTATAATACTGTGAAATTTTAATTTTCCTACCAATTTTATTTCTATTGTTCTATTAAACTTATAGCATATAGCCTATTAACCTGTTGGGTGTCCTATAGGATACTTTGCGAATTTAAGGGTTAAGAGAGAACTGGTTCGCTAAACTAGAATTTGTAGGCACAGGTCACAGGGCAGCCAAATCCTAGCAATTGAAGGGTTCAGAACCATAGTGGGCCAAGCGCCATTTATTAAAAACGGAGAAAGCAAGGCTTAAAGTTAAGCGAATACCATAGTTTAATAAAGATTGACATATCATTTAGTTTTAATGCGTATACTTTATATTACTTGCTATATGTTTACATTGAATTATGATAATAACTTCATTTTAAGCCTTGTTTTCTACGGTTTTAGTAAATGTCGCTTGGCTCACTATGGTTCTGAACCCTTCAATTTCTCCCCATAAAACATCCCTCTATTCATCCTCTTTTACTGTCTCAGTCGTAAAGGTAAGATTGTTCCATTTAAGAGCCATGATGGCTAATAGAGGGCATGGAGGAAAAGCTCCATATTTTCGTGATCTTGGCACTTAATGAGGTGGCGTATTTCTTAAGTAGATAATGCAATTAATTTTTCATAAATTTACATAATTTAGCTATGAATTATGTATATTGCAATATCTATAAGATAGTACCTTGAAAGTGATAAGTACTATGTATGGACCGCCCAGTAGTATCCACGATTGGGGCGTGTTTACTGTACATTTACCGCCGCTGCAAACAGAGAGATATATCAACTGACCTTGCACCAGTGAATACCTCGCTCTGAAGTTCTGATTAACAAAATCCATTTGTCAAAATCGCTGCTGGCGAGGACTGTAAAAACGTCGGGAGATTTTCTTTTGAGGAGGATCAAAATAAATAATTAAGCCTATTAAATAAGAACCCAAGAACATAGTCACTTCCCGTGATTCGAGGCCACTCCCGAAAGCAATCTCAGAACATGAGTCCCGCTCGGTACCCCTGCATCACGCCGTTGATTACAATATTCATCGCCGTAATGTCCCAGGAATAATGATGGGATCCATAACCCTCCCCCTTCCTGTCCTTTGGATGTGCCGTTGAATCGTTTGCAAGCTTCGCTTATATTGTCGGACCATCGAATCTGTGCACCTTCAGCGCTGTCATCGTTCTTGAAAAAGTAAACGCCTGTACTCACCCCATTCCACCCGCTTTCCTCCCACCACGTCAAACAGCAAACCACGAACCTTCCCGAATAGGGATGTTGCCAAACTTCCGTCGAACGGTGGCATAAATAACTGGTCCTCCATGCTAATAATAATAATTGCTACAATATCATTTCTTTCAATCAAAATACATCTTGTATTTCTACATTTTTTAAACCTAAATCCCATGTCTCGAATCACTTTCCGTAGCGTTTCTCTCCAACCTTGAAAATTATTGCTTCTTTCGTAACCTTCAGTAATTTCTTCAATGTCGGAACTTCTTTCAGCACGATATAAAATTCTTGTATCTTTCTTCTTAAAATAGTACATCGGTTCATATCATCTACAAGAATTAAAGGTTCCCTTGGTCTGTTCTTCCTTGTGATTCTAGCTTTTCATTTCCTGCACAGACTCCATCTCTCCTGATTTTCTTTATTAGGCGCTCTGACCTGCCTATATAAATTACATAACATGTTGTATTAGTTAAGTAATTTTAATACGTAATCAATTGAAATAAAATAAGCCTCACCAGTGATCGCAGCTGCTATTTTCGTTGCCATATTTATAGGAAACAGATATTGACCTGTTTGTTTCTCTTCATCGCAAAATGCTATTACGTACTTGCTTAATAATATTTTTTTCGCCACTCCTTGCTACAGTGTTCGTGTTGAATTGACAACACTGGACTACAAATGAAAATAAACTGTCCTGCAAAAAGGCTTAAAATTGTGAATAGTGGGGGAGAGAAAGGGAGAGAGAAAAGAGAGAGATAGGAATGCAGAGAGAGAACTGAATTACCGAGGCTGAGAAGGAATTAGGGTTCAGTTCGTATATCTTACGGGGGCACAGACCCGATGGTCCGACAATAGTTACGAGAGACATACCTGAACTAGTGAGAAGGCCAGTTCCAAGCCAGGGATGCAGGTAAGAGTAGTCTCTGCTCTTCTCGATATGCTTGTTGCTGCCTAGGATTGGCTGGAAAATAATAAAATTAATGCAGGAATAAAATAAATACATTTTTGTTAGTGTCACTCTGCATAAAGTTAATGTACCATAATATTATTGTGTTTAAATACAGATCTTCTATTATAAATACTGACCGCTGGCACGGTGTTTTGCTTCTCGGCGGCTTGGCTTGTCGCAGCGGGCCGCACTCGTACGTTAACTCCGCTACTTAAAACGTATATAAAATCGTACCTTATACAGGGACATCATTTTATTTTTACTAACATTTTCAATATTAACTTGTCTATACCTCTGGATCAACGCCGTTTGCTATCCCCTTCCACGACTGGAGTTCGATGATACTGACGTAATATACAAACAAATCACTTTACTAGGTATAGGAGGGAAGAAAAGTAGTTCATCCATTTATGTAAACTAGGAAATATTGCGCTTTTGAGTTTCATCATTTTCATTAGGTTTTTGTTTAATCAAAATACAGTACAGTATTAACAATGAGTGTTTTTACTCACGAACTGAGCTGTCCATGTGGACGTATTCATTATACAGTGTATATTATACTGTCTACAACACATTAGCGTACAATATAGAGAATGAAGTTAAATTTAAAAATAATCATAATATGGATATTAAACACATTTCGATACAGGCTTCAGTTCTAATGTGCATATTTTCGCACTATAGACTATTGTATTTTATTCCAATTACCAGTTCTTCGTATTAGTAACTCATGTTGAAATAATTCTGTACCGACACTATAAAAGAGTACCTTACGTACTGTAAATTCAATCTTCTGCCCGAAAAGATAAAATTACTCAGACATGCTATCTACTGTCCGTCCAAGTGGTTATGTCGTAGAGTCGTAGAAAGGAGGGAAATCACGTGACAGTTAATTACTTAACGAGGCCCTTCTATTTAAGTTATTTTAAACAGTTGTATAATATTACGTAGACGTCCAATCCCTAACAGAAATTAATGTACTCAGAAAAGAGCTAAGACAGCCCAGCCACTAGCTGGCGAATAAAAGCTGGTTGGGGAAACCGGGATACGACGTAGGCAAATGGACGACAGTACCTGTGCGAAAATGATTCAATATTGAAAGCTCTTTCGTCACTGGAAAATGCGAACATATTTTTGGAACGTACTGTGGCTACTATGACTGTATATGCGGTCTTGGAGCTGTGTGGAAGACGGTTGAAGGGGTGGGAGTGAAGTACATTAAAAAACTCAGGTACAATAAAAATTGAAGTAAAAATAAAATGATGTCCCTGTAGAAGATGTTGGAAATGTCCTCGCTCAGCTAAAACACGAGTTTTATCGAGAAAACACATTATGACTGGCACGATTAAGTTCGGTCATTGTAATGTTGCCGCTATATACAATATTTATAATTAAAATGCTCAATTTAAGAACAATGAAGAGTAGACAAAGTGTGTTCCACTTGTAAAAAAGCGGACCGATTATTCGTCTTGCGCTAACAGCACACCAAACTCCAACTTTCCTATCATGAAGAGGAGTTTTTTCTACAAGATGTGGATTTTCAGAACACCAGTAGCGAGTATTTTTATTGTTTACATGACCAGTCTGGTGGAACCACGCCTCGTCTGAAAAGAACACGACCTGTGGGTTGATTAAAGCTCGATTCACATTATACGTCACATCAACGTCACGTCACAGACCAGCAGCGTTACATCAAAACATTGTACAACGCGTTTTATATGGTAGCGTTCACATAGACAGGCAACGTCACGGACCGTATGGGATTCTCGAGGAGAATGTTTTGACGTGACGGAACCTGTACGTGGACGGTTTTTTCTGCTAGACAGCTAGACTCTAGCAGCACCGTTAAATATTAGCATGTCGTAGATCCTGTGAGAGACAATCAATTGCACTGTAATTTTTAGGATTCATATATAAATGTCTACGAAAAGCATAGGAAAAATTTGAAATCAAAATCTTTTTTGGACAGTGAGAAAAAAATTACTAACTTCGAAGTCACCCGTTCAAAATAGACATTGACACTCTCAAAAGTGATAAGCGACAAACTTTTCACGTTACATGGGGAGTCAAAGCGAGAGAAATGTTTAGAAAGAATGAAAATTACTTTTAAAAGTCGCTTTGAGCTCACATCTATCGTGAAAAATAAAAAAGTTTGTCGCTTATCAACTTTTGATATGTCAATGTTTATTTTCAACGGGTGACTTCGAAGTTAGTATTTTTTTTCTTACTGTCCATAAAAGATTTTGATTCCAATTTTTTTCTATGCTTTCCTTAGACATTTATATATGAATCCTAAAAATTACAGTGCAATTGATTGTCTCTCATAGGAGCTACGACATTGTTTGAGAACATAGACTACTCCTCTATTCTTGATGACGCCGGCAAGCTGACGGTCACTTGCCGTTAAGTGTGAGTGAGTTTGTATTGGACGTGACGGTGATGGTGATGGTCCGTGACGTTAATGTTCCGTATAATGTGAATCGAGCTTAAACCTTCAATCAATGACGAAAAAAACACACTATCCACTCTGCGTTGAGCCTGTTCAGGTGTCAATTCAAGAGGTACAGATCTACAACTTATGTATGAGTATATTTAATGTGGCGATGTATTATATTTTTTGAACCATCGAGTTCTTCTGACATCCTACAAGTACATTTTTGTGGATATTTTTCCAATAATTTGCGTGTATTTTTAATATTCTATAGGCTACCTTAAGTTAAGTCTTACAAGACAGTGTAAAACTTTAATATATCCTTCTCTATTATTGACACTGGAACCATTGTTGTGCTATGCGCTTACTAACGACACCTTCACCCTCGGCTTCACATATTTTTCTAGCCGCGGGAGCAGCTTTATAAACTTGTTTCCACTATGCTTCAGAAGGACTCTAATCTCAAACTTTATCACCTCCATTTTGTATTCTTTGTATGAACAATTGAGACTCTCACATGCTCACATAATATTCTATACCTTAAGTTAGGTCTTACAGGACAGTGTAAAACTTTAATGTATTCTTCTCTATTATTGAAACTGGAAGCATTGTTGTGCTATGCTCTTACTAACGACACCTTCTTCCTCGGCTTCACATATTTTTCTAGCTGCGGCAGCAGCTTTATAATCTTGTTTCCAGTAATGCTTTAGAAGGACTCTAATCTCAAACTTTATCATCTCCATTTTATATTCTTTATATAAACAATTGACGACTCTCATATGCTCATAATACGCTATAACAGGCCTGGGCGTTATTAACTCGATTGAGTGACTGGAGACCACCCCTTAACTCCCCACTTCACCTTCCCCAGTTGAGACAGTAATGTTTTGGTGCGGTACGAGCAGGCAGGATTGTCAGTGATGGGTTGTATCAGAGGGGATCATAGCTTTTACGAACTTTCGGCTCTCGCTGGTCGCCTGAAATCCACCACTGATGCACAGAGCCTTACTGCGCCTTTGTTTATATCGTCGTTGTTCCGGCAATGACTCCTATGTAACATATTTTTCAGATTCTTGTTTTATTATAGTACATTATGCAACGAGCCTATAATGGTAGTAGTTAAGACGCGAGTATGTTTATGAAACAAGCGCAAGCGAGTTTCATAATTTTCATACGAGCGTCTTAATTACCAATATAGGCAAGTTTCATACGACTTTTTATGCTCGACCATATTTCTAACTTAAAATTATTCATAAGTAGTTATTCTTACCTGACTGGGGAGCGGAACTGACCTTGTACAATATCTCGTAAATTGTGAGATGTGCGCAGACGCGAAAGTATTGATTTTTCCGAGAAAGAAATGTCATTGACCTTGATATAATCTAGAGAGTAAAATAAACATTAATCTTGATATAACCTTGAAATTGATTTAGACATTGAAAAACGAAATGACAAATTGAATTTATTTGAATATTATTTACAATTAACGCTAATTATTTATTATAGTAACAGAACATAACCTTCTGCGACAGTATTGGATTTCCAGCCTCCGTGACATTTCGCTAGTTGTCTTTCGATTGCATATCCGAGAATAATCGATACTTGCGCTCTCATATTGCTACAATGGTGTTTTCTGATTGGTGGAACACCTGAACTTTAATGAATAGGTTTACTTTAATGAGGTCCAGTAAAGGGCTGCTACCAGGTGTATAATTACTACATTTCGGCATGGTCGAGCGTAAAATATCTTAAATAGTGATTCAGGAAATAATAAAATCTCCTAGGTATATGTAATTATAAGCTTTCTTTCCAAAATGTAATAATTCACAATCTCCTATGCACTATTGCCATAGAAGAATAACTGTATTTTTTCATCCTACTAAAAAATTTCATATTTTGCACATAGGAGTTACTGCAGGAACAACGACGATATGACGGTGTAAGCAAAAAAGACATGAGTGGGGTTTGCTCGGTCCTTTTCATTTCCCTGGTTATGTCCAGGGCTGCGCTATAACAACCATAGCGTGCTGTAGATTGCATTGCCCAGCTAAAAAAAAAAAACAATTAAAATCTTACAAAAGACCAAACTTAAAAAAACCGACATTACTTATGATATTACCTGATAAGAGAAAGAGGCGGAGGGGAAGAGGAGGAAGGAAGTGAAGGGGAATGACAAGTTAAAGAAGGGCAAGAAAGAGGATAATGAGAAAGAAGATGCGGAGAATGAACATAAATAAGAGAAAGATGCAGAAGAGAAATAAGGGAGTAAAGGAGAATGAGAAGGGAGACGTAGTGAAGGGGAAGAAATAAGAAGAATGCAGAGGAGAAAGAAGGGAGTGAGGCAGAATTTTATTACAAGTTGAAAGTGGACGAGGAAAAGGAATGAGGAGAATAAATAGAAAATGTTATATTATTTATGCATGCTATTCAATCATTGGAAGTCTTAAGAGGTGAATTTTGTATCTACAGTACACACCCGAATGATCCCTTTGATAGACGTCCAAAATCCCAACACCTTGAGCGATACATATTCCGTGGTGCATAAAATTACTTCACCTCCAACTCAGGCATGCTATGCAGCAGTGGTTCCCAAAAGTGTGGGTACGACCCTCTAGGGAGTCATGTAAAGAGTTGTGGGGTTCTCGAGATGATTCACAAAATAAAACAGAAACAAAAATGCCTTATTAACATACTTTTATGTTTTAGTTAGAAGCATAAACATAAACAACGTTGAAAATAAAAACAAGAAATGCTTCAGTTGTTTATAAAGTAAAAAACAATGCGATAAATGTGTCTGTTTTGAACAAGTATCTTCTCAAATCTGGACTCTCTATTTTATACACATACTAGTACCTTTTTCATTTTCCAGGAGAGTTTTCTTACTTTTGTTCTGATGACAATCATAGACGAGAAACTTATTTGCACAAATACATACGAGGTTCGAAATGCTATCAGCAATTATTTAAGAGCTTCTTATTGCAAGCTCGAGGTTTTCTTGCATTCTTTTGATTCACGCTGTGGGAAAAAAGTATATAGTTTCAACATTCTATCAGTAGGTAGGCTACATACAGAATTTAAATAAATGTATACAGGATGTATAAAAATTGGAGATTTATCCTTCGAAGATGTGGAACAATTAAAATATTTTGGAGCAATAGTAACAAATATAAATGACACTCGGGAGGGAATTGAACGTAGAATAAATATGATAAATGTCTGTTATTATTCGGTTGAGAAGCTTTTGTCATCTAGTCTGCTGTCAAAAAATCTGAAAGTTAGAATTTATAAAACAGTTATATTACCGGTTGTTCTGTACGGTTGTGAAACTTGGACTCTCACTTTGAGAGAGGAACAGAGATTAAGGGTGTTTGAGAATAAGGTTCTTAGGAAAATATCTGGGGCTAAGAGGGATGAAGTTACAGGAGAATGGAGAAAGTTACACAACGCAGCACTGCACGCATTGTGTCCTTCACCTGACATAATTAGGAACATTAAATCCAGACGTTTGAGATGGGCAGAGCATGTAGCACGTATGGGCGAGTACAGAAATGCATGTAAAGTGTTAGTTGGGAGACCGGAGGGAAAATGACCTTTGTGGAGGCCGGGACGTAGATGGGAGGGTAATATTAAAATGAATTTGAGGAAGGTGGGATATGATGATAGAGACTGGATTGGTCTTGCACAGGATAGGGACCGATGGCGGACTTATGTGAGGGCGGCAATGAACCTGCGGGTTGCTTAAAAGCCATTTGTAAGTAAGTATATACGGGGTGTAACTAAAATGTATGTCAAAACTTTAACAGCATATTTCTCTCATACAGAGGATGAATAAATATTACATGAACATTGGGCGGAAACGCTTTATTTTCTTTTACAGGCCTTCTTCTGCAAATCTGATTACTTTGTATGATGCGGTACATTAAGAAATAAAAATAGCATATCACATGGAAATCTCAAGATGTGCTCAAAATTCAACGTGATCAGATTTGAATTTTCACAATCACTACGTATTGGCAGATGAGAATAAGATGCAAAATGTCTTTAGAGTACATCTTACCTGTTCTGGTACATCATGTGTCGTTAGCAAGCGACGAAACACGTACTTCATGAATGTTGGAGCTTCTGCTCATTTCAGTGTCATTGTTGGTTGACTTCTGAATCAAAGGTTCCGCGAGATTTGTACTATTTGTGGGGCCATTTAAAAGAGCTTGTGTATGAAACCCGGTACAAGGTGTAGAGAGTGTTCGAGGCCGTATTTTGGAAAGCTGCGAGACAATGCGATATTCTACAGGATACATTAGCGCATCCGAAATTCGATACGATGGCAGGTTGATGCATGTATCCATGCTAACGGAAGCCATTTTGAGCATTTTCTGTGAAACAGACTTTCATGTGATATGCTGTTTTAAGTCAATATTCGTCATCATACAATGTAAGCAGAGTTGTAGAAAAAGAGCTGTAACAAAGAAACAAAGCGTTTCCGGACCAATGGTCGTATAACATTTTTTCATCCTCCATATTAGAGGAATATGCCTCTAAAGTTTTGACATACATTTTAGTTACACCCTGAATATGTGTGTGTATTTATTTTAATTTCAGCCAGTTGAACGCAACTGTCTAAAAACGAATTCAGTAGGCCTAGCTTTCTGTGGCTGTCGTACTGTAATAGTTTTCAGTTTCTTCCGGAAAATATTCAAAAGCTGTTGTTTAAAATTGTGGAAACTTAATTGCATCTCTATAAAAATAAACTCAGTATTTGTCGTATTATACAGCAAGTAACCAAATTTTCCATTGGTTCTTTAACACACTGCAATTAATTAAATTGCCTTTTGTCGAGTCAACCATAAATCAAGTTTCCTCAAAAATTCGTCGATTTTATCTCTGGATGTTATTATTTTAACATCTTGGCCTTACAAAAATATACGAGGGTCACTCCAAAAGTATAGTCGCGACGCTGTTATTCCAGGCGTGACTCCTCCTCTTTGGTTACGTCTTAGGAAGTGAAGGTTCTATAAAGTCTAGGTAGATAGTATCGTTCGCCATTTTTGTTCTTTCATTGCCGAGCTACCAGACGAGGAATCTATTTGCGACACTGTTAAACATTATCATGTCGTAGTTCTTATAATAAATCAAACGCACTGTAATTCAGCAAATAATTGAGCGGCAAATAACGTTCTCGTGTGCTTTCTGCGAACGTCAACGAAAGAGCCAAAATGGTGGGCGTTTATATTAAGTATTTATCGAGCCTTAGAAAATGCATAACGTCATCATCAGCGAATCACAAGACGCACACGTTTAAATGTAGCCGATCTGCAACGTGATTGGCTGCCGGAAATAAGAGCGACGGGACTTTTTATATTGCACAACATTTATTTAAACATTACAATTTTATCCTACAGCTTTACTATTTTTAACAGAATGTAGATACATCCTTTAGGAACAAAATTTCACTTTTCCACATAATCTCCATCC
Organism: Periplaneta americana; assembly: GCF_040183065.1. NCBI lineage: Eukaryota > Metazoa > Arthropoda > Insecta > Blattodea > Blattidae > Periplaneta > Periplaneta americana. The sequence continues at coordinate 136,538,477 of NC_091128.1, forward strand.
CTTTCAACTGCCTTACGCCATCTTAGAAGGAGGGCCTGTATACCTGCACGATAAAAGTCTAGACCAACATGTTTGAGCCACTTTTTTGCAGCGTGCACAAGGGAATCGTCATCTTCAAACCTCATTCTGCGAAGGGATTTCTTCAGTTTACGAAAGAGATAGTAATCGCATGCTGGCAGATCAGGACTGTAAGGTGGTTGTTTCAGTGTTTCCATGCAAGTTTTTTTATCGGTCTGTGGTCTTGTGACTGACATGTGGCCGTGCGTTGTCGTACAATAGCAGAACATTCCGTTTTTCCCGATGTGGTCGAACACGACTCAGTCGAGTTCACGTCTAAAGAATCGAACTGTGTCCATTCGACAGAGATAAGGCTAGTCCAGAAAAAATACAGATAGGCTTATAACCTCTCGCAGCTGCGGTATAATAGAATACAATTTAACATTATTTTGATATAAATTTCCATGATGTCTAAAATATAATAATATTATATATACGCAGTGAGTTACCACGAAAAAGCTTAATCGGACTAAATATTGATATTATGATGTAATTTTGGACAAATGTATTTAACAAAAATGCGCCCGTCCGTGACAATGTTTCACCACTGCCGTGACCAGGATTCGAACCTGGGTTATTGCGGCCACAACGCAATGTCCTAACCACTAGACGATCACGGCTACCACGGGACACGACACTTATGCGTCAGAATTAATAGTGGTTCCGTGTGGCATGTCTGCAAGTAAGAGTCCTTTCGAATCGAACACAGTAGCCCTGCCGAAGACGTAGTTTTCAATTTCTTTTTCTTTAGTGAATTTGCATGATGCCACTCCTTCGTCTGCCTTTTTGTCTCCGGTTCAAAATGGTAGAGCCATGTTTCATCTCCTGTCACAATTCTTCCAAGAAAGTCATCTCCACCATTCTCATACTGGTCCAAAAGTTCACTGTACACTGTTTTTCGGGTTTCTTTTTGGGCTTCTGTCAACATCCTCGGAACCCACTGGCACAAACCTTTTTTAACCTCAACTGTTTCAATATTCTGCACACACTTGCTTCTCCTATTCCAACTTGGAGTGACAATTATTTCACTGTTACGCGTTTGTCAGCCACAAGCACGTTGTTAACGCGCTGAACATTGTCAGGACTTCGTACAGTACAGAGTGTGCCGTTGCGAGGAGTATCCAGAATATTGGCGTGCTCTCTTTCACCAGATAATCTGCTTGCCCACCGACTAACCGTACTGTGATCGACAGCTGCAGCTCCATACACCTTTTCAACCTCTTGTGAATGTTTTTCTCTGTCTCGTTCTCACAGCACAGGAACTCTATAACAGCACGTTACTTCTGACGAATGTCAAGTACAACAACCAGAGGTCTGCATCGGACGTTTTCACTCGAGCGCCAAGTAGTTCATAGCATAATCCGATAGGAAGCGCACATGCATGATGGGTAAAATTGTCGCGAGCGATAAATCCTCGAACGGTATAAGCCGAGCGTTAGATATTCGTTCTTGTTACAGTGATGAACTGTGTAGTAACATCCTAAATATTTATCATTCCAAAACTTTGCAGTGTTTAACTAAACTCTCCATAGTACAACTACAAAACTTGCTTTAAAATGTAATACAAGTGTTGTAGGTAAAGGTTCCCCCCCCCCCACAAAGGAGTGATTTTGTTTTTGCCACATCTGATAGATGTTATTGGATGTAAATGTAATTATTATAAACGGAGAACACAATCACGATAATGCAAGAAATGTATCAAATTTTCTAGTAATAATAATAATAATAATCTCTAATAATTAGTGAATCAATCTTTGCGTCTGTAACAGTTGTGCAGCACGATTATTCGTTTTATTATATTTTCTGTGACGTTATCTCTGTACTAATATTGTTATTAATTTACTGCTATATGTATAATAATATTTTGTAAAACGTTTCTACATTGTCGCAGTATATAGGCGGAACACTATGTATGGACCTATCATATTATATATGTGATAAATCAAATATTGAATAATTATTAATTAACAATAATAACTGTATATCGAAGTTTTTCATACTATTTTATTTATAACTTCATGTTACTGTTTTGGTACGTTCCATTAGACGTTTGTCATAAACGCAGAAAATAAAGCCTTAGTTTTACCGTGTGAGCAAAACATATGTGTATCTTATCTGTCGCCTTCCATACAAGATAAGACATGTCGGTGAGATGACCTTGTACTGTGCTTCTATTTATTACGAGCGTATCACGAACGATCTTATCTCACTCGAGCGTGCGATATTCGACCGAGTTCAAGCGAGCGATTTAACTCCAATGCAGCACTGTGACAGCAACCATCCTGAAGGAGTGCTATCATGGTGCATTCACGGGAACGACTTAGATTAAATTTAAATACAAGCGGGAAGGATGTATCCATGACCTCCATAAATTGCAAAGGTGTAAATAAAAAATTAATTAAACATATATTTGCATTACTTTTGGAGTGACTCTCGTATCAGCAAGGAAGGCCAATCTAATAAACCACAGAGAATTAACAAATAGGTTTGCACATAAGATTTTTCGCCTTGCAGGTACCGGCACATAAGTTTGGTGGTTTAAACTGGTTTTGAGTGAAATTATCGTTTTCGATTTTACAGGGATTTATATTTTTGGAATGTGTTTAAATACCGGGACGGCAGTAAGAGATCGCAAACAAACATCTCGCCCAAAAGTAGGTCGTTCAGAAAGTTTGGGAACCACTGTTATACAGCAATCATGCAGTCCAGCAACCCAACACAAAGGACGCGTGGCGGCGCTCCGGAATAGGATCAATTTGTACCTCGACTCTGTCTGGGTGGAAGACTAGCATGTAGGGCATACTGCCGACCCACGTGCGGTTCACACCTACACGTCTACCCCACAGCTTCGTCGTACCCATCATCCGCTCCATTAGTTCTGCAATCAAATGCACTATCATAAGTTACTTACATAATCATCATTTTGAATAATATAAGATTAGCTGATTATGTGATGTTAGCAGAAGAAGAGATGATACTGGAGCTAAATATAGGTACAGCTGTGAGCAGTATGGGATGAAGATAAATTAAAAAAGACGAAGACTATGGTTATCGGAAGAAAAATAAAGAAGGTAAACGTTCGAATTCTAAATGAGGTAGTGGAACAAATGGACAGCTTCAAGTATTTAATAATAATAATAATAATAATAATAATAATAATAATAATAATGGTTTATTTTAACTGGCAGAGTTAAGGCCATTCGGCAGTATGGGAGCAGTATGGGATGAAGATAAATTAAAAAAGACGAAGACTATGGTTATCGAAGAAAAATAAAGAAGGTAAACGTGCGAATTCTAAATGAGGTAGTGGAACAAGTGGACAGCTTCAAGTACTTAATAATAATAATAATAATAATAATAATAATAATAATAATAATAATAATAATAATAATGATAAAATAATGGTTTATTTTAACTGGCAGAGTTACGGCCATTCGGCAGTATGGGAGCAGTATGGGATGACGATAAATTAAAAAAGACGAAGACTATGGTTATCGAAGAAAAATAAAGAAGGTAAACATGCGAGTTCTAAATGAGGTAGTGGAACAAGTGGACAGCTTCAAGTACTTAATAATAATAATAATAATAATAATAATAATAATAATAATAATAATAATAATAATAATAATAATAATAATAATAATGATAAAATAATGGTTTATTTTAACTGGCAGAGTTACGGCCATTCGGCAGTATGGGAGCAGTATGGGATGACGATAAATTAAAAAAGACGAAGACTATGGTTATCGAAGAAAAATAAAGAAGGTAAACATGCGAGTTCTAAATGAGGTAGTGGAACAAGTGGACAGCTTCAAGTACTTAATAATAATAATAATAATAATAATAATAATAATAATAATAATGATGATAAAATAATGGTTTATTTTAACTGGCAGAGTTACGGCCATTCGGCAGTATGGGAGCAGTATGGGATGACGATAAATTAAAAAAGACGAAGACTATGGTTATCGAAGAAAAATAAAGAAGGTAAACATGCGAGTTCTAAATGAGGTAGTGGAACAAGTGGACAGCTTCAAGTATTGAATAATAATAATAATAATAATAATAATAATAATAATAATAATAATAATAATAATAATAATAATGGTTTATTTTAACTGGCAGAGTTAAGGCCATTCGGCCTTCTCTTCCACTCAACCAGTATGATAGAAAATTACTACATTGCTATGAATATAACATAATTAATACAATACAATACAATTCAAAGCAATACAATACTGCAATACAAGGCAACATAATACATAATTAATATAATACAATGACAATTCTTTTTATCTTCACAACACCAATAAAATAATTATGTAATAATAATAATAATAATAATAATAATAATAATAATAATAATAATAATAGCCATACCTAAATTAAATTAAATTATTAATCTCGATCACAATTATAACTTAAATTTGACTGCGCCCGTAAGAAATCGTTTAGCCTTTTCTTGAAAGTGGTTATTGTCTGGCAGCCCCTAATCTTCTGAGGTAGAGAATTCCATTCACGGGGGACTGAGACAGTAAAAAAGGATGAATAGTGGGATGTTCTATGGACAGGAATTGCTAGGATTTGGCTCTCCTGTGACCTGGTGTTTAGATTGTGATTGGAGGATAAGTAGTTAAACCGGGAACGAAGATAATTTGGAGTAGAAGTGTGGAGAACTCGAAACAGAAGAGACAGCGAATGAAGTGTTCTGCGGTTACTAAGTTGCAGCCAGAATAAAGATTTGAACTTGGGGTGTACTAATTATTAACAAAGGATGTACTTGAATTCGAACGCTCAGAACCGAACATAAACATGCTTAGAACATAAATCGCTCATAACAAAAAACAATAGTTTCAGTCATTTCCATGCAAAGCTGTGCATCTTAATATAACAGAGGTTTTCCACAGCCGTGGGACTGAAGCCGGATGGTCTATGGCGAGTCCTTGGGATCAACCCCTATGATTTGATTACCCCCCCCCCCCTTTGATTTGATTACCTGGTTGGGTTTTTCCTAGGTTTTCCCCAACCAAAAGGGAAATACCGGGTAATATTTTGGCGAATCCTCAGACCTCACCTCATCTCACTACATCTCGCCAAAATATTGTAAAAAATTGCACAAAATTGTAAAAATTGTATAAAATTACTGAATTGTAAAACTGTAAAAAATTATAATTGTAATATTGCAAAATTTTGACTTGTTCCACATCTTAAAGCTTCATTGCTCATGTAAGATTTATGGAATAAAATGAATGAATGAATGAATGAATGAATGAATGAATGAATGAATGAATGAATGAATGAATGAATGAATGAATGAATGAATGAATGAATGAATGAATGAATGAATGAATTTGAATGATCACTTATTCAAGGTCTAAGAGAAGAACTTTGGAAATGCAAAGAAGCAAAATATAAATATATATTTTATTCAATGCAGTGGCACTTGACTAGAGTCATTGGCCGTAAAATATAAATATAACAGGACAAAAAAAAAAAAAACACACAATGTCGTGACTAGTGTTCAGCAATGTTCGAACATGAGAGAAATAACTAATACATTATAAACTTAGTCATATTTCATACGAAAAACTAATCGCAACATCAATGTAAGAATCCTTAAGCAGTTAAAACACGAAGGGATGGGAGTGAAGAACGGCGAATATTTTAGAACAAGGTGGAACAAACACGACAGCCTTCCTTCTGTAGAGCAAACATGAGCGAATATCGAACTTCACCATACTCGACAAACTTGAACCGAACATAGCGCCTATAATGAACGACGCTAGTCGTGAATATATGAGTCGTTCAGAGCAAAAGTGGAGTAAGTCAAAATTGGACAATGAGGTTTAAAGTAAAAATTCTGTACAATACAGCCCAAAGTAGCAATTAATATGTCCTTCTTGCTATCCACTGACTGCTAATAGTTTAAATAAACTGAATATTAATTGGCTCTTTGCGCTGTTTTTTACAGAATGTTTATTTAACCCTCATTACCCATTTTTGACTTACACCACTTCTGCTCTGAACGCTCATATATTGCTACATTTCCCATCAGCAGTATCACAAAACCTCTGCTTAAAGTGATTTATTTACAAATGGCTTTTAAGGAACCCGAAGGTTCATTGCCGCCCTCACATAAGCACGCCAGAGGTCCCTATCCTGTGCATGATTAATCCAGTCTCTATCATCATACCCCACCTCCCTCAAATCCATTTTAATATTATCCTCCCATCTACGTCTCGGCCTCCCTAAAGGTATTTTTCCCTCCGGTCTCCCAACTAACACTCTATATGCATTTCTGGATTCGCCCATACGTGCTACATGCCCTGCCCATCTCAAACGTCTGGATTTAATGTTCCTAATTATGTCAGGTGAAGAATACAATGCGTGCAGTTCTGCGTTATGTAATTTTCTCCATTCTCCTGTAACTTCATCCCGCTTAGCCCCAAATATTTTCCTAAGCACCTTATTCTCAAACACCCTGAACCTATGTTCCTCTCTCAGAGTGAGAGTCCAAGTTTCACAACCATACAGAACAACCGGTAATATAACTGTTTTATAAATTCTAACTTTCAGATTTTTGGACAGCAGACTGGATGATAAGAGCTTCTCAACCGAATAATAACACGCATTTCCCATATTTATTCTGCGTTTAATTTCCTCCCGAGTGTCATTTATATTTGTTACTGTTGCTCCAAGATATTTGAATTTTTCCACCTCTTCGAAGGATAAATCTCCAATTTTTATATTTCCATTTCGTACAATATTCTGGTCACGAGACATAATCATATACTTTGTCTTTTCGGGATTTACTTCCAGCTTAAAGTGATTACGATACCTAAACAACAAACTTTTTCCTACTGACTTGAAAGTGTTGCACAGCTATTCAGGCTTCAAAGTGCAACCGTGGGATTTCAATGAATTCGTCGAAGCAAAGTGGAACTGAACAATATGGAATGGGGAAACGTATTATGTGTCTTTCACGTGTTAACAAAACAGGAAACAAAACAAAAGGCATCAAGACCAGCAACAACCAGCTCTGAAGATGGCCAATAGGAGGCCGAAACATGTTAACAAGGTAATATAAAATTTAACACGTGAAAGACACATAATACGTTTTCCGAAGTGATATACAGCAGAACCTCTATTATCGGTGGTAATGAAGGGGGGTGGACTAGACGGTTAATCCATACTACAGTCTCATAATTTCCTCCATAGTGCTGTTTAGCATGCTAGATAGTGGATCAGAAGTTCACCATTGCAGTTCTGGTTGTCAACGACGGGTTTATAAGGGCCAAGGAAATTCCTTACGATGGTTGCTTGCGGAAGGACAGGGATAGTAGAGGACTCCTGTTGTAGATCTACAGGGACATCATTTTATTTTTACTTCAATTTTTATTGTACCTGAGTTTTTGAATGTACTTCACTCCCGCCCCTTCTACTAAGGAAGTTCCAACTCCACACAGAACCAAGACCGCAGATAGTAAGCAGTACTGAGTTACTGAGTATAGTACGTTCCAGAAATATGTTCGCGTTTTCCAGTGACGAAAGAGCTTTCAATATTGAATCATATTTTCGCACAGGTACTGTCCGTTTGCCTACGTCGCATCCCGATTTCCCCCACCTGCTTCTGCTCGCCCCTCTGTAATAGCTGGGCTGTCTTAGCTCTTTTCTGAAAACATTAATTTCTCTTAGGAATTGGAAGTTTACAGCTGTTTAATTTAACTTAAATAAAAGGGCCTCGTTAAGTAATTAACTGTCACGTGATTTCCTCCCTTTCTACAATCCTGCGACATAACCACTTGGACGGACAGTAGATAGCATGTCTGAGTAATTTTATATTTTCGGGTCGTGCAGAAGTGAAGATTGAATTTACAGTACGTAGAGTAGGTACAGAATTATTTCAACATGAGTTACTAGTACGAAGGACGAAACTGGCAATTGGAATTAGATGCAATAGTCTATAGTGCGATAATATGCACAAAAGAACTGAAGCCTGTATCGAAATGAACGGCCACCATTTTCAAAATTGTGTTTAAATATTCATATTATGATTATTTTTCAATTTAACTTCTTTCTCTATATTGTACGCTAATGTGCTGTAGACAGTATAATATACACTGCATAATGAATACGTTCGCATGGATAACTCACTTCGTGAGTAAAAACACTTATTCTTAATACAGTACTGTACTTTGATTAAAGAAAAACCTAATGAAAATTATCAAACTCAAAATCGCGATATTTCCTAGTTTACGTAAATGGAGAACTACTTTTCTTCCTTCTTATACCTAGTAGAGTGATTTGTGTTTTACGCCAGTATCATCGAACTCCAGTCTTGGAGGGGGGAGCAAGCGGTGTTTCCGGTTCTCTAAAGGTATAGACAGGTTAATATTAAAAATGTTAGTAAAAATAAAATGATGTTCCTGTACATACTGTATGTTATACAGTTTATCATTATTTTTCATTAAATCGCGCACAGTCGTAACGCCAATCTCGTATTCTGATGCGAGATGAGCTACTGCATCCCTTTTCCCAAACCTCTCAATTATTTGCACTTTTATTTCTATACTTAGCAAAACACTTTCGACACCCGTGGAAGATATTTTGCATAGAAGTTATAAAGTACGGGTATTCGAGCAGTAGGACTAGGACTGAATGCTGCACAGGTTTGCTATATATTGTGCGGAAGTTCTTGGGACTATTTCTTTGAAAGCAGGTAGTGACCATTTTACAAGTTGGGAAAAACCAACGAGTTGGAAAGAGAAAGATATATGGCCGTGTGCACTATTTTCGATCATCTAGCCCGTTTATCAGCAATCACGGAAACATGGTTAATTCTTGACAGTGATCAAGTTACAGATGCGGTGCACCGACATTTTCCATTGATCAACTCAGTACCGTCAGCTGACGGTACGCTCGCTTGAGAAGAATCATCTGAGCGCTAGGTTACCGCGTATAAAACAGCGAACAAACGCACTCTGTCAATTATCGCTTCGTTTTTGTTTGTCGGACTGCTTTCAAACATCCTCGCAGTTTTCAAATAACAAGTTTCAATAATCATGGAAGAAAAAAGGAAAAGAGCACCGAACTTCTCACAGTTCGAAGTGGGAATTCCTTTAGAACTCGTCAGCAATTCTGCATCCATATTACAGAATAAAAGTACTGACGGAAGTTCTCTAAGAGAAAAGCAGGCTACCTGGTTGGATTTAACCTCACAATTCACATGAGTTATACGTGTTTACATAATTCCACATAATTTGTAACGTAATTTATACCGTGGTTATTTCATATTATTGATAATAATAATTGGGAAAATTTCAGTATACGGGAACCTCACTGACAATTATCTTGAAATAGGCTACTAAAAAGAGCAGATTTGCATGTGTTTGTCGAATGCTCATTATCTTGCTTACGAAAAGACACGTTTCAGTGCCAATAATTTATTTGGGAAAATTTCAGTATACGGATACCTCGCTAACAATAAAAAAAAAAAAAAAAAAAACAAGCAATTCGTCTGTGTATGTCGAATACGCATCATCATGCATACGAAAAGGAATTTTGGAGTAAGAGGGAAAGGAAATTATCCTTGTTCTGAAATTTATCCATTTGTTTTGTGTTCACAAGGTTGGAATTTTGGAGTAAGAGGGAAAGGAAGGTATCCGTGTAATTTCTCTTAATTCAAGCGTAAATAGCCTAATTGTCCAAAATGTCATGTAGGTCCTAATAGTTTTAAACGGCAAATCTGTAGCTAATAAGTGATAATCTCGCATTCTACAATGGTTATTTAGTTTTACTATATTATTACCGGCATAGAATAACTACTTTATTATTATGTTAACAAAATTGGACAGTTAGGCCTAAATAATATTTTGTCCTCAAGTAAAGTCCCGATCTTCCAAAGCAGAAACATATATATAACATTTTGTCTATTTTGAGAAAAAAGAACATTTTTATTATTCATCTACAAACTTTCTCTTTCTACAATAACACCAATTCTGTTATTTCCGCAGTGATTTGCGTGTTCAAGATACATCATTTCATCTTCAATTCCATCAAGTACGTCAAATCGTGCCGTCATTTTGATTTTCTCGATTTGACCATGTTCAATTCAAGATAATCGGTCCCACACCCGTGATCAAATTTGATCATCATCAACTCGCTTGTTTCACTTTGATCGAGATTGATACTCCGCAAATTGGCGTTGAAGATGGTCAAGTGCCGACTTAACAATGGTCAAATTTTAATCGAGAATGGTGCACACGGGCAATAGAGTGGTCATTGCGCCGCCATGTTTGACGAAAATTGAACGACCGTCCGCCATGAACTTATGCGCCCAAAACAAAGTGGGCGTGGCGATAAGTGACATTACAATCGTCAGCTGTTTAAATTTCGTTTGCATAAATCACTTAAACTGAAGTGGAAAAACCTAGTATTTCGTCAAATACGTGCTAGGAACTTAATCTAAACTTATGTACGCTAAATTCCTAGAAGCTATTCCTAGAAGGAATGCTTAAAAGAATAACCTAAGCATGTAGTATGACAAGAAGTCCTAGCAAATATACTGAAGAAAATGTTAATATTCCTAGGTTCTTTTAAATGCGACCTGCAAGATTGCCTATAAAATGAACGAGTATGATTCGGATGATTTTATTAAATTGTTTTCCCAGTCTCTACACGTTGCAAAACTATTTATTATACCATAAGACATAGAATGAAAGTAGGCCCTATCTGTAGTAAACAACCTTTACCTCCAAGCTTGTAACTTGGGTAAAACATGACAAAACACGCTTTCAGTTTTTTTGTTACAATAGAGTATAATTATCGAAATGTGAATGTGAGGCCAGCAGCCGGCTGGTCTGTCTGAGCCTTTCAAGGGCTGTGGCACCACAGATTATTATTAGTGTATAATTAAGCACCCACGTACAATAATAGGATAAGTAGTTACGAAATATATTCATACTTACCCCATTATTGCACGTGGGTGCTCAATTATGCTCTTTCATGTCCTTCTAGTCAAAATACTAACAACAATACGACCTACCCCAGAGTTTTGCGTTATTTTGGATGCGAGTGTCGAAATACAATTTTAATATTTGATTGTTATTACTAGGTTTGAAAAGGAATTGTAGCGGTTTTATCCGTATTTAGTTTAACTTTATTACTAGTGAACCATTTATTTGACTAATAGTTTGTCTTCGAAATAGGCCTACTTTTTATAAGCTACAGCTCATCGTCTTCTTCTATAAGCAGTAAGGACAGAAGGAGCAGAAATAAAGAATACTGGTGTCGAAATACAATTTTAATATTGTATTGCTATTTGTTTTTCACTAGGTGTGAAACGGAATTGTAGTGGTTTTTATCAGTATTTAGTTTAAGTGCATTACCAGTGAGCCATTTATTTTGTTTATGCCGGGCGTTGTTACACATTTATGCATGAAAAAAAAAATGCTGCTAATTAACAAAACTATGGACTTAACTCCATAAAATTTACATGAAATATGATATATCAGTTGTCTTTTTCCTTTTGACATTGCAGTTATATGCAACACACACAACAGGCATGTTTTTTCTTTGTTTTTTTTTTGTTTGTTTTTTTTTTTTTTTGTAGTTCTTACCTCCGTTATACAACATTGTAAGCAGACGAATTTTTACAAAGGTTCAGATCTGGCGTGTTTCGCGGTGGCACCGCAAAGAGCGCTGTACAGGACAACATGGCCACTCTATATCCTTCTCTTTCTAACTCGTTGGGAAAAACACCTACAAGTAACTGTTCTTATTGCCTGCAGTAGTACTATGTAAAGGTAAAGGCTTGTAATAAAACACTCTAGAGGAAATTGGTACTAATCTATACTAATAATAAATCTGTAGCCGAAAAAATTTTTTGTAGTAATTTTCGATTTTCCAAAAATAATTGGTCCTAACATATATAATTAACCACCCTGAAACCGAAAATCGCTTTTTTGAAATTTTTGTTTGTATGTCTGTCTGTCTATCTGTCTGTATGTTTGTTACCTTTTCACGCGATAATGTCTGAACGGATTTCGATGAAAATTGGAATATAAATTAAATTCATCGTAACTTAGATTATAGGCTATATGGCATTCAAAATACATTATTTGAAAGGGGGGTTATAAGGGGATCTGGATTAAATAAATCGAAATATCTCGCTTATTATTGATTTTTATGAAAAATGTTACATAAAAAAATGTCTTTAAAAACCATTTCCGATAAGTTTTAGTCTTTGAACAATTTTGATAGGACTGATATTTAATGAGATAAATGAGTTTTAAAATTAAAATAACTGCCATCTAAGGCCGTATAATGAAATAAAATGACTTCGTCTATAAGGGGCCTTGGTCAACAACAATCGAAAGCTATGAATCATAGCCTACAGAAAATGTTTTTGTGTTCGTATGAAGCAATATCGGAAGCTAAATTAACCGATTTGTGTAATTAATTATTATTTCACCATTGGAAAGTGTAGTTACTCTGTATGGACATAATGCTATAATGTTATTACAGTAACTTCTGAGTGAATTGAGGACAGGTAAGATTAAAATAGCTTCTTATGCACAGAAAACTTGATAGGCTATTCTGTGTATTCGTTTCCTGTATTTCTTAAAATAATGTTTATCTCAGAGAATTAACGACCAACGAGAGTATATTGATTTAATATGCAGTAATAATACGTTAGCTTAGCATTTCATTATTTTATAATCCAAATTTTAACTATGCTCAATTGAATCGAGCTAAAATACATATGCATTAAATGCAATGCAAAAAGTTTGGGTAATGAGCCAAGCAGATTATGTTGCCCTGTCGTAAAATAAAATTTGTTCCTCCTGAGATTCAAGAGCCCCCATAACAAATTGAAAACTTACTTATCGGGGTACATCCGTTATCAACACTCTTTTTATATAATATAATATAATATAATATAATATAATATAATATAATATAATATAATATAATATAATATAATATAATATAATATAATATAATATAATATAATATAATATAATATAATATAATATAATATAATATAATATAATATAATATAATATAATATAACATAATATAATATAATATAATATAATATAATATAATATAATATAATATAATATAATATAATATAATATAATATAATATAATATAATATAATATGATATAATATAATTTAAGTTATTTAAGTTATTTGAAGGGTTCAGAACCATAATGGGCCAAGCGCCATTTACTGAATACGTAGAAAACATATAACAAGTAAAATAAAGTATACACATTAAATCTAAATGATGTGTCAGTCTTCATTAAAGTATGGATGTATGTAATAAAAATTAAGAAACATATTAAAGGAATTGTCATTGCACCAAATGAGTGCTCTGTGGACCAAAATGATTCCATTTTAATTATTTAAATATAATTTAAATTAAGTAACATATTAAACGATTTATCCTTCTATCAAACACGAATATTCCCTGGATCTAATGTCCTATTTTAATTATGTAATTACTTTATATTTATTTCTAACGGGTGCAGCGGAGCGCACGGGTACGGCTAGTATAGTACTAAGTTTCTTACATGTTTATTTCCGCAGAAAAGAAGGAAAGAAAGAAAGAAAGAAAGAAAGAAAGAAAGAAAGAAAAGAGCGACAGAAAGGCAGTCGGATAATCCGCCGATCGGTTAATAGGGTGACGGATAATCGGGGTTCTACTGTAGTGTTAAAAGTTGAGTAATCAAGATGTAAAATATGCAATGATCTTATTCTGCATTGTAGTGGTTGTCTTCCGATAAGTCTAATGTAACAATTGAATTAATTTAATTTATGTATTTCTGTCTAATGACTTATCTAATTGATAAAAACAAATATTACGACATATAATAATAATAATAATAATAATAATAATAATAATTTGTTTTTAATCTGAATTTCTTTTGCGAACGTTTTCGCCTATTGGATCTACAGGCAGTGAACTATACAATATTTAAACATTTGTGTATGTTAATTAAAATATTTACTTTACAAAAGTGATTGAAATGAAATAAAACATGTTGAAACATTTGAATAAACTAGGTTAATATAAATTCATATGAATGTTAAAATGCTAAAAACAAGTAGCCCTTATAATTATAGGTTAAAACTAATAAAATACGTATGTACATTGTATTCAGTATAAATTATCTAATCTATAAGTGTCATAATAACAATAGTAATGCGTAGTCTCTTGATTACAAATATAAATAATATCCTGTATAAATTATTAAATCTGAATGTAGCTATTATCGTGAATGCTATGCTGCTTTGTACATAAAAAGGCATATGATGTTAAAATATGTCATACGATTTCATATTAATTTCAAATTCAATTTACAATTCAGCTTTTCATTATATTACAAAATTAATTTTCTTATCTTTCTTATCTTTTGGCAGAACCTAAATGCCACACTACAGCTGGATTAAGACACAGTAGAAATTATGGACCAAGACTATACAATTCTACAATTCAGTATTGAAAAATAATCCAGACCTAAGCAATTTACACATTCTTAAGTTTAAAAATAAAGTGAAAATATTTGTATGATATTTGATAAATTTTATTATTATTTTTTAAGTGTTACTAGCATTATATGGTACTAATTTTTATTGTATTTATCTGATGCATGTAACCTATAAGATAAAACATTGTAATAAATACAAATAGATCATTTTCTTAATTAATAACAGTGTATATCTCCAATAAATGATTTCTTAGCATCGCCACAGATACACTTGAGTGTACTTGTCACTATCTCTCTCACTAGAGAGTTATTGAAATTTATATTTTCCCCGCCATTCATAAAATATTTTGATATGATACCTCTTTCACAAAAGGGAGACCTATAACTGAAACTAGATTAATATATTTCAGTATTATTTGTATTTATCCTGGTAATAATGAACAGTTTGACTCGTAGACATTTTGTTTTTGCAGCATTAACGTCCCATGATTGTACGAGAAGATTCGAAGAGAACGGCAGTTACATAGATTTTCGGCTCCCCCCTACTACCATTAATGCACAACACAATGCCAATACGGCGGTTGCTGTCGTCTGCGATACAACAAACTTTTCTGTTGATTCTCGAGTTCGCCATTTTTTCCGGTTATTATATGCTTATTTAAGTTGTGTTAACTCTCGCTAGTGGTTTTATATTTTTATTTTATCCGTCTTAGTATTTATTTTATTATTGTAAATATTTTTGTTTTATCACTATTATTATTATTATTATTATTAATAATGAATTATTTTGTATTACAATCTTTGTATCATTTCTGTCACGATTATGCTATTATTATTATTATTATTATTATTATTATTATTATTATTATTATTATTATTAATATTATTATTAATAATGAATTATTTTGTATTACAATCTTTGTATCATTTCTGTCACGATTATGCTATTATTATTATTATTATTATTATTATTATTATTATTATTATTATTATTATTATTATTGTTACTATTATTTCTATCATCAGCATTATTATTTGCTCCTGTAAAATTTATGTAGACTACTGGACTGTACCCGAGCACGAGCATATGCTCATTTCGGGTATCCATACATATGTATACATTTCAAATGTAAATTGTAAATAAATTTGTAAAAATTGTAAAAATTGCAATTGTAAAAAAAATTATTATGTTATGTAGGCTACTTGTTACAATTCTATTTGACATGCAAAGCATGAGTTGCGTACTATAGTTGATTAAAATGAATCAGTATTGTAAATTATTATATGCTGAATTATCTGTTGTATTCTGTTAAAATTGAAAAAAACCACATAAATATGTTATTTTAAAGTTTTGTTGAGCTTTGTATTTTAAAGAAACCATATAGAAGAATTATTTCGAAATGTCTAACATCCAAAACATCTATTC
Organism: Periplaneta americana; assembly: GCF_040183065.1. NCBI lineage: Eukaryota > Metazoa > Arthropoda > Insecta > Blattodea > Blattidae > Periplaneta > Periplaneta americana. Next base: position 136,554,459 of record NC_091128.1, read on the forward strand.
AACAAGACGAATGTAGTCACGAAAAATCTTTCGTAATAAAGCCAAATATATTTTCTTAAACTAAGTAGTTTTGCGTCACTGCAAGAAAACATTCATGTGTCCCACACACTTGAAGGAAGATTGCCGGTCAGCATAAGCACTTTTCACTTCTTTCTTCGAAGTAGTGAACACTACTAACTAGCAAGTAGTTATGCATTATCCGGTATGGTCTAGTGGCTAGGATACCTGGCTTTCACCCAGGAGGCTCGGGTTCGATTCCCGGTACCGGAATATTTTTAAATTTTATCTTTCCATTTAATGTGTAAGAACTTCATATAGGCCTACTTTTAAGTACTACTACATTTTAAAGGGTCACAGTTAAAAATAATTTTCCTTGTGAAATAAACAATGATGATATCGTCCCAAGATCGATGGTAATTAACACCCTTACAGGCATCCCAGAAATACAGTTCTTTGTTTAGGTCTAATAATTTACCAGAGCCCCAAAAGTTTTTGTCACATGTAAGTGGCAGCCAATACTCACTCGGTACTTTTTTAAATGCAGGTCAAGCATCGATTACAAATAATATTTGTGTACACGGCCACAAGTCTTTTGCAAGAAGTTATGCTTCGAGAAATTTTGTATATGCATTCAACCTACCTCAATAATCAAACATCTTACTCAAATAAAATTTTAGAGAGAAAATACTTAATTGCTTAGTACTGACAACGAGTTTATATTTCAGGTGAAATAAATTTATATTGTCGGTGTAAAGCGTAAGGTATGAAAATAGAATATTACATAATTTGTACGTAAATTTATAACTCGTTAATTTGAAAATATTCCGGTACCGGGAATCGAACCCGAGCCTCCTGGGTGAAAGCCAGGTATCCTAGCCACTAGACCATACCGGATCACATCAATTGGACGCTTGACATGTACAGATAATAAGCTAGTGCTCTAGATAGTACAGTAAGTAACGTGGAACGTTATCTTTTCAAGTCACATTTTAACATTCTTTAACACAATGACAAAGCCAGAATGAAGAATAAAGTACGTAATGAGCGAATAAAGGTTGATTCATATTATACGTAAGACATCCTTTTCGTTTCCCTTCCATTCCATATCCGCAAGTCTGATAGCTGGCCTAATTCCGGCAAGTATTTTAATTTATATTTCCTTTTACTGTAACACCATTACATTGCAGGTAATCAATTGTATTGGACAGGCATATACAGTTTCAAAAACATATCACAAAAAGAAAACAACAAAAACAACATAAAAATAAAACAATAGTGGTGTTGGTTTATCTTTCACCAGTAAAAACTAAAAATTCTGATTAATATATAGTCATTTTAGCCCAAAATTTCGCAGTCATCTTAAAGAAAAATTCATACACTTGGGAATATTTGTATCCTTAACTTTCTGTATACTTGCTTCAAATTTGAATAAGAACTGTACTAAAAGTTACTTAAAATTTTTACCGTCTTTCACTTTGTTCTGTTAATTTTTAACGTTGAAGCACTCTTTTAACTTACGATATTCGTATGATGAAAGAGTGATGGAACGGAGAAAAATTCTCTCCGGCGCCGGGATTTGAACCCGGGTTTTAGCTCTACGTGCTGATGCTTTATCCACTAAGCCACGCCGGATACAACCCCGACGCCGGTTAGAATCGTCTCAGATTAAGCTCCATTGAGACGATTCTAACCGGCGTCGGGGTTGTATCCGGCGTGGCTTAGTGGATAAAGCAATTGGAGCTTAATCTGAGACGATTCTAACCGGCGTCGGGGTTGTATCCGGCGTGGCTTAGTGGATAAAGCATCAGCACGTAGAGCTGAAAACCCGGGTTCAAATCCCGGCGCCGGAGAGAATTTTTCTCCGTTCCATCACTCTTTCATCATATGATGACGCAGAATATCTGCATGGAAATATCATATGTACTTCGGTACATCAAAATAAAAATATTTACGATATTCGATTAGGTAAAGAGGTGCGTTCACGGTGTTGGTATATTTTGTAACTGTGAAAATTAAAAATTCTGGCTTAATAATAATAATAATAATAATGGCTTTATTTAACCTGGCAGAGTTAAGGCCGTAAGGCCTTCTCTTACACTCAACCAGGATTAAAACTTGCTTACATAGTTGAACATAAAACTGGATTGGAATTAAGTAATTACATACTGATACAATTTAGGTACATAATGAGATCAAAAGAGGTAGTTACATAAAATTTACCTCATAAAATAAAAATAAACATAGTGAACAACATATTACTGTTGTTAGAATCAAATACGAATCACATAAAAATGGAAAAGTTATATGAAGAAATGCCAAGAATAAAACATTTAGACAATAATAGATTTTGTTTGAGAAAAAATTTGATTTCGTTAACAGTTTTCGAAATAAGTGTAGAAAATTGGCTTTTGGACTCTATTTTCCAAGATGGTGGCCTTAGCACAACTTTTTTCCCCGAGGATTTTTAGTCGGGTGACCAAATCAAGTCCCTTGCTTGCATGAGTTTTTCATCTAATTTTCATAAAATGACTGCACTTCATCTCCAGTAGGCCTATAAAGTGACAGATTCTCTACCTTGAAAACCGTGTTACATTTTGTTGCGAGTATCATGCAGAAATGCAATGTTTATTGATATTAACTTATCAATTACTGCATACAGGATAACTTCACATTAGGATCAAGCATACAGATTCTACCAAAAGTTTAAGGACATCCCTTCAAAAGTGATGTTTCACTCCTGACCTTATTCTTATGTGAAACCCCCTGATCTTTATAGACCTATATGAAGTTTTTGTTTTAAACCCAATCTCTCTATCTTTAAAACTGTGGATTATATAACAACTTTTCTGTTATGAAAACTTATTGAAAAATTGCATTTTTTGCGGAAAAAAAAATTAATTATTCCATAATGGATATACTTATAACAATGAATTTTGGATAGAGTTAGACATTATCTCAAGTCATTCTTTCACATTACAATAATCTGTCACTTCATGTTCACACTCACTGAATTTCGACCATTTTCATTTTATTTTTCAAAGAATAAATCTAAACTTTCCACACTTGTAACAAACTCCACAACTGTTTACTAAAAATGGAGGGAATAAGCTGATTGACAAGTTTTCACCAACTCCCAGTGTTATGATGTAAATGGCAGTGACGGTCCCTGATTGATTTACCGCGAATTTCAAACTTAAGAGAATTTTAGAAACTGACAGTTTTTCTTAAATAAAAGAAAAAAATCTGGATTACAATGCGGGAACGAGCTGTCACAAATTTTTAAAATAAAAGTGATAATTGCACAAGAAACATTTCAGATATGTCTAACTCTATCCCAAAATTCATTGACCTAAGTACACTCATTCTGGTGTAATTAATTTTTTTTTCCTACAAAAAAAATATAATTTTTCAGGAACTTTTCATAACAGAAAAATTGTTGTATATAGTATAATCCACAGCTTGAAAGACAGAAATTTGGTTTAAAGTAAAAACTGTATTTTTCAAAGGCATTTGTTCCCTGTTTCAAGGAGTTTCACACAAGTATAAAGTGAGGAGTGAAACATCGCTTTTGAAGGAGTGTCCTTGAACTTTCGGTAGAAGCTGTATGTGCAGAATCGGGGTTGTGCTTGTTTTTGTCACTACTTCCACAGTTCTATGTCCTCTGACAACTGATAAAACTCAGTACACATAATCATTATAATTACGTAACACTTGGGGTACTGCGTTTAGTGGTTCTATTTTCATTCTATTTCTTTCTTCTTATCACTGAATATTCATAAGTATAGAGGAAAATTCTCTCGACATTTGTATTTAGATGGAACTGCGAAAAGATGACTACACACTTTGTACAGTTCTGAATATCTACAGCCCTGGACGTTCGCACTTACTGAAGAAGTAAATTATACACTTACTAACATTCTGTTATAGTGATTGAAGACATAACTAACAATATAAAAAGTTACTTCCGGTACCGGGAATCGAACCCGAGCCTCCTGGGTGAAAGCCAGGTATCCTAGCCACTAGACCATACCGGACACAAGGACTTTGTTGTTTAAATATAATGGATAAAATATGTAAATAAACGCGTTGGCGACTCCACGCGAAAAGGCAGTAAAACGAGCAGTTTCCCCGTCAGTCAGATATTGTTATTATCTGTATTACGTATTTCAACCTATGGCTAATGATGTCAGGGATGAGAAAATTGCATAGAATTTCTTAATAGTGTCATTAAATGACGTCAGGTTACTAGGCCTATAGGTTAGATTTTGGTCACCGACTCTTTCAACATTAATTATTCTGTAGGTAAATTTAATTACTTTCTAGCCAATGGTCGCCATATTGAGCTACGTTATGCAAATAAATACCGTGCTGAAGGTCGCGTCAGGCGTCAATGTGAGTTGTACTCTTGCAAGATAAGCACGTGTTCTTTGAGCGACATAGGCTAATAATTAAGTTAATATGACTCAATTCAGCTATCCTATTCCACAAAGAGTATTCATGTATGATTTTTAGGTAGATTTCTTAAGTATTTATTAGTAATAACCAGGCTTCGGCCTAGGATACAGAGTAACCAGTTTGAGGTTTAGAGTAAGCCTACACGGAGTATAAATGACGTCAGTCACCCGACTGTAACAGCACAGGATGGTCCGTAATGTGCATTACCGTTGTGTGTAAGCCTATTGCTGCTTGGCTGCGGTACGTGACAGGCTTCGGCGTAGAGACATCTGATTGAAGGTTACAACTCACGTTAATACTTTAATGGCAGACATTTATTGTCTACATAGAATGTACTGTATATACTGCATCTGTACGGAGTGAAATATATTTTGTGACGGACTGTTTACATATTGAGACACGAAGTAACGACTCACTCCATCACCCACGCCACTCGACCAACACAACACTATAGTCCGTGCGTTCTGAACTTCATGCGTTTCTGTGCCCAGGACCGAAGCCTGGTAATAGCTTACACGATAAAGTGTAGGTAGATTTTATAAGTGTATATTAGTAATAAGTTAATAACTTACGCTACAAACTGTAGGTAAATTTAGTGTGAATTTCCTGACACTCATTCAGCGCGCTTATCGGCTTGACTCGCCAAAGACCCGCAAGGAGTGGAAACGGGTGCGCGGAGGATTGTTCACCCAGTATAATCAGAGTCCTACGTTGGGGAGAAGGTGGACACTTTGAATACATAATGTAATGTGTTGTTAATAGGGCTATGTAATCTGTCATGGAAATAAATAAAAAAAACCAAGCATATCCGAACCCATGTCAATAAAACAATTTTTCATGCATTCCTAACGCAAAACATATTAAAGTTTGCGTAACAATTTTGGGGTATTCTGTGTAAGCATTCCAGGCAAAATAACACATCATGTTCCATTAGTAGAGTCCAAAATGGTTCTCCTGTTCCATTGTATAAAAATTCCTGTTGGTAAAGAACTGCTCTGGAGAAAGCACTGCTCGAAGACGAGCGTCTAAAATTCCACCCTACATATCAAATTCTACTATAGGGAGGTGAAGCAGTTTTGGGAACAGGAAGAATATGTTAGACTAAATTCAAGGGAAGAGAGAACAGGAATGGTATGGTGGAGATTAGATATCTGGAGACTCAAGAATAAGAGAGGGAACGTAAAGAAGGATAAATGTCCTTTGTGTGGACTAGCTGAAGACGCAATGCATATTGCGTTAAAGTGTCAGGCAACGAATGATTTGAGAAACAGTTGGGTGGATAAAAAATTTCTACAAATAAACGATATAGTAGCTTATAAAAAAATGAATGGTCACCTAAACGCCAGCAATCTGCATAAATTAGGAAAATTTCTGTTTAGAGTTAAAATTAGATTGGAAGAGAAAGTCAAAGCTCTAACGGAGATGGAATTATAAATGCTGAGTAGTCACACGATACGAAACTACGAAGAGTAGTCAGTGAAGTTAACAGAATAATTCTTAAGAGAGTAGGAGTTTTAAATAAAAGAGGTATACTTATTAGTTGATTATTATTATTATTATTATTATTATTATTATTATTATTATTATTATTATTATCATTATTATTATTATTATTATTATTATTATTATTATATTATTAGTAGTATTATTATTGTAAACAGAGGATACTTATAAGTTCAAATGTATTAATTTTTTGTTATATTTGTACAGAGAGTGATGGCGGATTACGAACTGGATTACATCTAATCCGTCATGACGTGATCAATGATTGAAGAAATAAATAAATAAATAAATAAATAAATAAATAAATAAATAAATAAATAAATAAATAAATAAATAAATAAATAAATAAATAAATAAATAAATAAATAAATAAATAAAATAAATATCAAATTCTGCGACGCATATCTTACCCCTTACTTGTTAGTGGCCGTGAGTCGATGCAGCCCGCAATACACTCCCGTACTGCAAGACTCCGCCCATTCGCTTTTCATCGACTCCACCCAAATGCGTCGTCTTATTTTACAGATCCCAGAAACGGAGTATAGTGTTAGCAGTTGTTAATATATGTTGACACGAATGACACGTACCGTCGTGCTCCACGTTGAGTTCTATGGCGTTCCCGATGATCGGCAGGGATGGAGGTCCTGGGATCCTGTCGATGAGACGCACCAATCGGGCACGTCTTCTCCTGTACCAGATAGCAGTCATCAGGCCAACCGTCAGCAACAGCAGCGCCAGAGGTACAGCGGCCAGCAGCTTGAAGTCCCAAACTGCACTTCCAAAACCTGTGATTAAAATTTATTCAAAGATATTAGTGCTTTGCTCTAATCTCCGTTCAGCTCAACTACCCGACCAGATGTCATGCTCCTGCTTAAGCATGCTTCCTTCGGAAGTTAACTTCAGAAAAGCGTGTTCTGCGCGGAGATTGAATGAAAGAAAAGGTTTTGTTTGTTTCATTCTTCGAGAAACGTATTATTAGTCGAGATTTATTGAAAGGAAAGGTTTTGTATATTTCACTCTTGAAAAAACGTGTTATGAGTCTAGAGTAATTGAAAGGAAAGGCATTTTATTTCATTCTTGAAAAAAAAAACGTGTTATGAATCGAGATTGATTGAAAGGAACAGCTTTTTATTTCACTCTTGAAAAAACGTTTAATGAATCGAGATTGACTGAAAAGAACAGTTTTTTATTTCTCTTGAAAAAAATGCGTTACGAATCGAGACTGACTGAAAAGAACAGTTTTTTATTTCACTCTTGAGAAACCGTGTTTGATTGAAAGAAATGGCTTTTTATTTCACTCTTGAAAAACGTGTTACGAATTGAGATTGATTGAAAGAAACGACTTTATATTTCACTCTTGAATAAACGTGTAATGAATCGAGATTGATTGAAAGGAACGACTTTATATTTCACTCTTGAATAAACGTGTATGAATCGAGACTGGATGAAAAGAACGTCTTTTTATTTCACTCTTGAGAAAACATGTTACGAATTGAGATTGATTGAAAGAAACAGCTTTTTATTTCACTCTTAAAAAAACGTGTAATGAATCGAGATTGATTGAAAGGAACGACTTTATATTTAACTCTTGAATAAACGTGTATGAATCGAGACTGGATGAAAAGAACGTCTTTTTATTTCACTCTTGAGAAAACATGTTACGAATTGAGATTGATTGAAAGAAACAGCTTTTTATTTCACTCTTAAAAAAACGTGTAATGAATCGAGATTGATTGAAAGGAACGACTTTATATTTCACTCTTGAATAAACGTGTATGAATCGAGACTGGATGAAAAGAACGTCTTTTTATTTCATTCTTGAGAAAACATGTTACGAATTGAGATTGATTGAAAGAAACAGCTTTTTATTTCACTCTTTAAAAAACGTGTAATGAATCGAGATTGATTGAAAGGAACGACTTTATATTTCACTCTTGAATATACATGTTATGGTTCGAGACTGGATGAAAAGAACGTCTTTTTATTTCACTCTTGAGAAAACATGTTACGAATTGAGATTGATTGAAAGAAACAGCTTTTTATTTCACTCTTAAAAAAACGTGTAATGAATCGAGATTGATTGAAAGGAACGACTTTATATTTCACTCTTGAATATACATGTTATGAATCGAGACTGGATGAAAAGAACGTCTTTTTATTTCATTCTTGAGAAAACATGTTACGAATTGAGATTGATTGAAAGAAACAGCTTTTTATTTCACTCTTTAAAAACATGTATTGAATTGAGATTGATTGAAAGAAACAGCTTTTTATTTCACTCTTAAAAAACGTGTAATGAATCGAGATTGATTGAAAGGAACGACTTTATATTTCACTCTTGAATAAACATGTTATGAATCGAGACTGGATGAAAAGAACGTCTTTTTATTTCACTCTTGAGAAAACATGTTACGAATTGAAATTGATTGAAAGAAACAGCTTTTTATTTCCCTCTTGAGAAAACGTGTTATGGATCGAGATTGATTGAAAGGAACAGCTTTGTTCATTTCAGTCTTGAAAGTGCTGTGAGTAGAGATAAATTGAAAGAAAATATATTCTTTAATAAATTAATGTATTATGATTCGAAATTGATTGAAAAGAACGACTTCGTTTGTTTCAGTCTTGAGGAAACGTGTTATGAGTCGAGATTGATTGAAGGAAACAACTTTGTTTATTTCAGTCTTGAAGAAACGTGTTATGAGTCGAGATTGATTGACACAATAACTTCGTTTCTCTCACTCTTGAATAACGTGTTATTAGTCGAATTTGATTTTAACTTTATCTGTACTATTTACATGGTATTCTAACTAATAATGCATTCTTATTTATAAAGAAATAATTCTATGAGCAGTGAAACATTCTGAGATAGCAGATTTTAAAAGATCTTAAGTCAACCATATTTAAGGGAATTAAACATTTAAAAATATCGAATATGAAATGCTTAGAAAAAAATTTGCGTTATTTTGACAGACGGAGCTAATCACAAATTCATGATTCCTTCTGTAACCTTACTGTATTCGTTGAATTTCACAAACGCATAAGACGATTAAAGAAATACTTGAAATTAAACTTACCGATCTCAGAGATATTCATCTTGGAATCACCACGAACAACACACACCGCACAATTGCCCTGTTCCATGAAGCTACTTGTAAACACGATACTAATTGAACTGCTGCTAGAAGTCGAACAAACAGCCACAACGAAATGTTACAGAAGCATGTGTTTCTGTACCTTATATAGGCCTACAATGCAGTCATTTTGAAATATCTTGTCTACATGGTCAATCATGTTTACCGAAAACAACTGAAGGTATTTTCATCCACGCAAACAACTTGAATGCAAGCGCATTAGTCTTTTAGGACCGTATTCATAGACATTCTTAGCGCGGGCTTTCGGTGGATGATCAGCGAACTAACGTTTCTCGTATTCATAAACCAGTGTCAGCGATATGATATGATATGAATCCTGTTTAGCACGCTCGTAGCCCGGGCTAGCGAAATGTCTATGAATAGCACCCTTAGGGTTTGTTCTAGCTGCACTACGTGTACAAACACAAAACAAAGTCAATGAAGAGACTAAGCCTATATCGATTTGCAGTGTTATGAGTTATTTATAAATACATTTTACATAATATTTGAGAATACGTATTGTCCGCGCAACTTATCTAGGCACTTGGGTTCCCTAGTGCTCTCTCGCTGCCCCTCTCCTTCCCTCTCCTACGACGCTACCGCTACAAGCAACCTCGCTACACCCCGCTACCCCGCTCTTTTAGCTGCCCAGATAAGTTGCAAGAAACAGTAGTTACATGTTTTTTTTTATTATCCAATGTAATAAATCCTATTTCACATTTCACCCTGAGGTATATTAGGGTTATAGTTGGCATTGAAATACATATTTTATATCCAATAAACAATAGTGAAGTGATAATATAAAATAGTGGTCACAGTTACAATTCACATGAATTATGTAGAAGCATGCACATTAGCGAAAGAATGGCTCCTGCTAAAGATTAATCAGATGTTTGAGGAATAATCAATGCAAAAGATATACTACAAGAATGTCTAACCGTTTCAAAGTAAATACACGACTTTAAAAAGATAATCAATAAGAAGATTGATAAAACAAAGTTAGACTTTCAGTTTCAAATTAATATACTGTACATCTTGATTACACAACTTTTTACAATGTATCACTTCGGAATATGTATGATAAGAACTTTCTTGTGTTAAATATTATTAACGTACCTTGTTAACATGTTTCGACCTATTTTCGGTCATACTTAATTCATGAACAATGAAACAGTTAAGAGTAATAAAAGGATATTACAAGCAATGATTTACGGTTACAAGCTACATACATGATTCAGGAACAATTACACACGTTACCTACACTATGTTTACGTTTTCACTGTGCCTAAACGAGACGCTCTACTGTCTATGACAATTGTGTCAAAACATACTGTGCAGGCTGGAGTTCATTTCATCAAGTTGCTATGTGACATAGTCATATGACTGTGAACAATTTTATATAGGCCCACCAACTTCTTATTACCGATTGGAGATGAGGTCGCTGCTATCGCTACAAACAGGAAACATGATACGAGTTCAATAGTTCGGACTCCTGCCGTCGGTAATCGGAATTTGACTGGCCTATACATGTATTTATGCTCGACCATGCCGAAATGTAGCAGACCTTTAATGCATGTCATTAAAGTACACCTACTCATTAAAGGTCAGGTCTTTCAGCCAATGACGACTCAGGTTACAACTGTTCAGCCAATGACAGGTCAGCTTTCTACCGTTATAAAACCGCAAGTATCGATTATTCTCGGATATGCAATCGAAAGAGAATTAGCGAAAAGTCACGGAGGCTGGAAATCCAATACTGTCGCAGAAGGTTATGTTCTGTTACTATAATAATTAGCGTTAATTGTAAATAATATTCAAATAAATTCAATTTGTCATCTCGTTTTTCAATGTCTAATTTAATTTCAACTTTAATCTCTGTAGGTTCTTATGGCCTAGCAAGGTCAATGTGGACATCTGTTCCTCGGAAAAAATCAATACTTTCGCGTCTGCGCACATCTCACAACATACGGGACATTGCTCCAGGTCAGATACAATAAAATTAATAATATCAAGTTAGAAATATGGTCGAGCATAAAAAGTCGTATGAAACTCGCCTATAATGGTAATTAAGAAGCTCGTATGAAAATTATGAAACTCGCTTGTGCTCGTTTCATAAATATCCATACTCACTTCTTAATTACCTTCATTATAGGCTCGTTGCATAATGTACTATTATGTTTGTATAACATTTCAGACATGATCGAACTGGAAACAACTTTCCTAGCTACTCTCAACTTATTCCTTTTTCTTCAGTAGTCCAATTAGACTGTACCCTTTTTCCTATTGGTCGAACTGGAAGACTCCGCTATGCACATTCGAGGGCTACTCAGTTGTTCCATAATGTTTTTTATACAAGCTTTAATTTCTCAAGCTTATAGTCATTATGGTGACTATTTTTTTTATATTTGTCTCCTTACTGTGGTGATCTATGTGTGGAATTTGAAAGGAAGCGTCGATATTAGCTATTTAACAGTTTCCTTGGAAAGTACCACAATCCAGAAGTGAGATAAGGTTTATCAAGTTGATAAAAACGAGTTTCAGCGCTACGAAGTAAGAATGAAATTATAAAAAATAGTTGGATAACTTTTTCAGTGCGAGACATTCCTAACGGTAAAAGCAAGGTGTCCCACAGGCAGGTGATGATGGGGACTGAATTGGATTTCGGGAGGGGGAAACACTACGATCCAGATGTATTGTGCTTCCCCTCAACTCACGCCGGCTGACTAAACTGTTGTTGAAATTAGGCTTTTTGGTAATCCATTGTATCCACCCAAAAGCCTAATCCTAATCAAAGTCACCGTGAAAGCTTAAAAACTCGTATAGACTGTTGTTGTTTATGTCGTTTGTCTCAAGGACGGAACCTCCATGCATGGCTGCCTTCACATTTGAATTAAGAACTTAGTATCTCCCTTAAACTGAAGAACTCTACTCGTTAACAACTGCTTTCCCAATGTCCGGTATGGTCTAGTGGCTAGGATACCTGGCTTTCACCCAGGAGGCTCGGGTTCGATTCCCGGTACCGGAATGTTAATTTTTTATTGATCGCTTTGTCTTTAATAATTACGCCAGAAGTTATGTAAATATATACTGATAATTTATTCAGACTGTAAACTTTGATGTTCTACAGGAGAAATGGAAATTATTCCTACAAGTTTGAAGGAATTATAATTAAGCGTACATTACGAAGACATGACTTTGACCTCTGGGTAAGTGTTAGCTGTTATTGATTCAGATTGACGAATAGATTTCGAACATTGTGTTTAAAGTGATCTGAGAATTTTAGTTCTTTTTTGCGGGTCGATTCCTGAATAAGCTTGCAAATTGTTTCAAAATGAAATTTAAATAAAATTATTATTGTTTGATGTGTAATAAATTTAATGCAGCAATAGTTATAGCAATGTAGGTCTATTACATAGGCCTATCGATCGTCCAGTTCAAAGGTACGACAATTCAAAAATTGCAATTTTTTAGTTATTTATACTACTGAAAGCCCCTTTCGGAGCTCTTTCCGATTCAGTATTGAGGTAAGTCATATTTACAACCAAAAATAAAAAAAAACTAAATAAACTGCTTTAGAAGTAATTATAACTATGGACTTTACTAATTCATTATTAGTACATTTCGAAATGTATTAATAATGGACTGGAAGAGTGTGATATTCTCGTCCTGAATACTGACTCATTTCTAATTGTTGTGCTTATGAATCAGAACTCTGTTCCTTTCTAAGTGATTTATTTGAAACTTTCAACTGAAGATGTCGCAAAACTTGTTTTTTTGAGTTGTCGCACTTTTGAACTAGACGATCGATATATACATAAGTGTTCTGCCCAAGGGCAGGTCTTTAATTGCAAACCAAGTATTCTCCAATCTTTTCCATTTCCTGCCTTCCTCTTAGTCTCCGCATTTGATCCACCTATATGTATTAAGGGGAGGTAATTAGTGTTTATTAATCCAGGACGAGTTTGTACCTGCGCGATAACTAAGATTGCAATGAAATAGTCCTAAGATTAGCAAATTTTACTGAACTCACGAATTGCATATAATCTTTTTTTCACTCCCACATTTTACGTAATAAAAATATATCCATTTAACATGATTTAATATCACAGATCTATTAGGTTAGGCTTAGGTTTAAGACCTCTTCTGACAATTCATCATCATCATCATCATCATCATCATCATCATCATCATCATCATCATCATCATCATCATCATCATCATCGGGCAGCGTAACTTGGCCTTCCAGGCGCCCCGACCTCAGAAGTGGGTTACAAATAAGCCATTGCCAGGAGAGACCAGAAATGTCAAATGACAACCTGGTGGCATTGGATTAAAAAAAAAAACAGATCTGTTGGGAGGGTCGTCGAGTTTCGAGTTTTCATATACTTGTTGCTATGTTACTGTTGAATGAAACATATTTTCACTTACGTATTTTCCTAGAGGAGCAATGTGACTTACGTCCGTCGTCAATAGTAACCAACACTATCACGGTAATAGTACATTATGCAACGAGCCTATAATGATAGTAATCAAGAAGTGAGTATGGATATTTATGAAACGAGCACAAGCGAGTTTCATAATTTTCATACGAGTTTCTTAATTACCATTATAGGAGAGTTTCATACGACTTTTTATGCTCGACCATATTTCTAACTTGAAATTATTCAGATGTATACATTTTATTTGTATCTGACAAGATCGGAAGTGACCTTGTTCTAGGTCGTGAATTGTGAGATGTGCGCAGACGCGAAAGTATTGAATTTTTCCGAGGAACAATAATGTCATTGACCTTGATGTAATCCTGTTAAACTTGATATAACCTTGATTATTGAATTCGACATTGAAAAACGAGATGACAAATTGAATTTATTTGAATATTATTTACAATTAACGCTAATTATTATAGTAACAGAACATAACCTTCTGCGACAGTATTGGATTTCCAGCCTCCGTGACTTTTCGCTAATTCTCTTTTGATTGCATATCCGAGAATAATCGATACTTGCGGTTTTATAACGGTACAAAGCTGACTTGTCATTGGCTGAACACCTGTAAGCTGAGTTGTCATTGGCTGAACACCTGTACTTTAATGAGTAGGTGTACTTTAATGACATGCATTGAAGAACTGCTACCAGGTGTATAATTACTACATTTCGGCATGGTCGAGCATAAAATCCATTATTCACTTCCCTAAAAACAAGATAGTAACAGCATAGGCCTACTTACGGCAGTGGGAGTGGAAGGCAGACTATAATATAATATTTGATAGGCCTATATATTCTTCTTCTTCTTCTTCTTCTTCTTCTTCACTTCAGGGATTAGGCTCAAAGCCTGTTCCAGCTTCACAGTGACCCCTTCCAACTTTTCCTTGGTCGTCCTTGGTCTCTTTTTCCTTTTGGCCTAAATGTTAATATTCGTTTTCGAATTCGGTTGCTATCCATTCTCTCTAGTCTAGATGTTCAATCGACTACTCTCTGTAATCACGAATCTTTTCTTCCAGTAATACCACGTTTAGTCCGCTTCTTATGTCGTCATTCTTAATTCTATCTAACCTAGTGAACCCCTTGACCGATCTTAGAAACTTCATTTCAGATGCTTGCAATTTCTTTCTATCCTCTCTTGTGACAGTCCAGGTCTCTGATCCATATAACAGAACTGGTACTGCTATTATATTAGAAATCTTTATTTGAATGTCTTTTCTTGTTTTACCCTTCAATGTTCTATTTACTGTAGGCCTACCACATAAGTTATTATTTATTTATTTATTTATTTATCTATTATTTAAATTTAAATATACAGAATACAGAATATAATTACAACTGTATAAATAGAAATAAAATAATACAATCAATATAAAAAAGGAGATACAGTAATATCAACAAAATTTGAGAACCGAATGAGCAGCGCTCGTGTTCGGTGCAGTTCAGATATATTATTAATAGGCATATAATAGGAATATAGAAAATAAAATAAAATAGGAACTAAAATTAAAATTACAGCCACAGTGAAATTATGTAATATATAACCTAACATATCTACTGGAACATTGGAAGTTTCTTTCTACTTTCACTTGTGTGTTTGTAAGTGACTTCACATCCTAAGTATTTGAAACTACTGACCTATTCTATAGATGTATCATTTAAAATAAATTTTGTTCTGACACTGTATTTTCCATTAAAAGCCATTGTCTTTGTTTTATGTGCTGAAATTTTAAAATTATACATCTCACTTATTCTTTGTAACTGATATATTGATTTCTGTAGATCATCTTCACTTTTATTTATTAAAACCTGGTCATCCGCAAATAACATCGTCTTATTACTAAAATAAGGAATGGTTTAGTGTTAAATTGGAATAATCATATTAAAGAAATTACCCCAAACTAAATTCAGCTTGTTTTGCTATTAGATCTATGCAAAAGATAGTAAATATCAATACCTTCAAAACAATATACTTTGCATACTTGCATTCGGTAATGAGTTTTGGAATAATATTCTGGAGAAATTCCACAGATAGTAACAATATATTCCTACTACAAAAAAGTAATTAGAATAATAGTAGGTGCCAAATCTAGGGAATCGTGTAGGACTATTTAAAAAAAAACTACAAATAATGTCCATGGCTTGTCAGTATATTTTTTCATTAATAATCTTACTCCTATGTAATCGTGAAAACTTTGTAACTAATTCAACAGTTCATAGCATAAATACGCGTCAAAAATGACTTTCCTACTCCATCGGCAAGTCTATCGTGCTATCAAAAAGGAGTGCGTTATATGGCAGTAATAATTTTAATAGCCTCCCTGTCGATATAAAGAACGAAACTCAAAACATAAGATTATTTAGGGCCAAATTAAAGAAGTACCTAATTTCTCACGTCTTCTATTCTGTAGGTGAATCCATGACATTCAGTAACACTTCATGAAATTGATACTAAAACTTTGTATTGTACTAGTAGACTATATTGTAAACCTCTTCTGTATATATTTCAACTAGACTGTGACTACAAATTAAGACTGTATAGTATTTCTAGTATTAAATTTTTTGACTTGTTACATATTCTAGCTGTGAGTAATGTACCAATACCATGGAAAGTTAATAAATACAATACAATACAATACAATACAATACCATTCTCTAAGAATGTCGTCCATATAATATTAAAAACAAGCTTGGTGAAATACTACAGCCTTGTATTACACATTAATTAATTGCAATATCCTTGCTATATTTGCCGTGTTCAATATTAATATATATTTTAATGCAATAAATGCTCTGATGAACGAATCAGAAATACATTACGTCTTTATTGAATGACGATTATTTAAGAATTCATCAACATTAAGGGATTGATCACGTAATGAAGATCGGATGTAGATGTCTAATATGAGAAATGGGAGAACCCCGAAAAAAAACCCCAACTTCGACTTTGTCCGTCATAAGTGTCACCCAATCAGACCGAGGCCTGAACCCGGAACGCTACGTGACGGGCTGAAGGTTTGATGAAGGCTGGTTCACAATAAACTGGTAACGGGAACGACGACGAGAACGAGAACTTAACTATTGTGAATGCTCACTTTTAAATACATTTATTTTAACAATATTTCCGTTCTCGTTCTCGTTGTCGTTTCCGTTCCCTGTTCATTGTGAACCAGCCTTTACTCTACCGTCGCACCGCAGGGCAGAGGAGACGTTGGGTAGCTATTACATAGCAGAAGCGTATCATTATTTTTTACATTCCCTTTAAATCTAAAGAAGAAGAACAAGAAGGAAATCAGTCACGTTATTCGACAGTTGCTCTGCACTGCTAAGTGCCGCAGTCCTTTTCATCTGCTTTCCTCTCTTGACCTTACCCTGCTTTGCTGATTTCTTGTTTAACAATATTGCGGTCAAGGTTACGATTGTGGAAATCTTGATGTCGAAACCGAACGAGGATGTTCCAAATACCGAAGTGAGACAACGCAGTCGCTCGAAGGGTACGAAATACGTAGCATGTCTCCACTTCTTACTGATCTTTATCTCACTTTTGTAACTTGTAGGTTCACCAATTTTCAATTAGAGCTGATACCACTACTATTGTGTCAGTCACTAGAGGCGGCCCGTTTCAAAACGTTTCTGCGAGTTTCGTCAAGTGATGCTGTTTCAATCAATTTTTCACTTGCTAATAAATATACTGAGGATCACGTAAGAGTAATTTCTAAGGGCCGTATTCATAGACATTTTTAGCGCGGGCTTCCGGTGGATGATCAGCGTTTTTCGTATTTATAAACCAGTGTTAGCGATAGGATATGATTTGAATTCTGTACTAGTAACCAGTGGATAGCCGGGGCTAGCTTAGTACGCTCACAGTCTACTATATACAGTCACGAAGCTTGAGTTTTGAGGGTGCTAGAAACAATAGACTGTGACGGTACTATTTTGCATTGCCTGTAATGAGGCAATATTAGTGATCCTAGTGGTGAGCAACTACCTAATGTTTGCATATTTACTACATATTGAGCTTCGCGACTGTATATACTAGACTGTGGTACGCTCGTTGCGCGTGCTGCGAAATGTCTATGAATAGCACCCTGAGAGACTAATTTGGCCGCCTCTTCAGTGTTGCCAACTAATACTAGATATCACCAAAAGAGGATAAAATCACACCATGCTATATACTATAATAATAATAATAATAATAATAATAATAATAATAATAATAATAATAATAATAATATAGTATTAACAATAACGATATTCCATGTTGAATCTTTCGTACACTACTTTTAACACTTCAATATAAATAATTGATTAAATGGCGATCTTACTCGTGTTAATTATGTAAACATATGCAGCTTACAGCTGTTTCGGTGCTATTCGACACCATCCTCAGAGCCCAATAGATCTCAGCGCTATCTGAACTTCGCTGCCTGTTGTGTGGGTGCGTTCGTATGATGAAGAGTTGTGTCAAATAGTGTGTGTGCTCTGAAATTGATCTGTGTGTTGAGAATTTGATTGGGGTGTGTTTCAGTGTTTCTACATTGGACAGACAGGCAGATCATTCCAAACTCGATACAAAGAACACATTAAAGCAATAACCAGAGGACACAATACATCTACATATGCCGAACACATAACTAATGCTAACCACACATACAATAACATAAATACAGACATGGAAATCCTCCACGTACAACCCAAAAACTAAACACTCAACACACTAGAACAATATGAAATATACAGACACACTAAAACACACCCCAATCAAATTCTCAACACACACACACTATTTGACACAACTCTTCATCACACGAACTCACCCACACAACAGGCAGCGAAGTTGAGATAGCGCCGAGATCTAGTAGGCTCTGAGGATGGTGTGGAATAGCACCGAAACAGCTGTAAGCCTCTAATCAATTATTAATAACGATATCTTGCTTATTTACCACATCTCATCTTCAAGTTGAGGAGGTGTTGTCTAAAAGATCCAATAACTTGTGAAAGAAAATATTTTTCTTCTGGACCTCTCCCACATTATGTTAGTAGCTAGTAGATTAGTGTATGATCTAATATTAAAATGTATTTTGTCTAACAACATGAAATTCATTGCTTTGATTAAATAGTTTACGATTCACGAGACCTAACCTAAAAATGTATTTTGTTTGATCACTTGAAATGATGAGTACGAATTCCGAAAACGAATGCCACTTTGAAATGTATGCTTTAGAATATTTACTCCATTATTGTAATAAAAGTCTAAACACGAAAGAAATTAATTAAAATGTGAAATGGTATTTCTATCGATTATCCAGGGCATGTATCACACGAAATATGTTATATTTATTTACACTTAGTCTACCTGACTCTAATCTTGAATTTGTAACCACAACACAAAGCAACACATACAATAACTATTACGTATTAATATTAATACTGATATTAATTAATCATTAGTATGTTCAAATTTCGGAACAACTGGATAATACGCACGGCAGACCAATATCGATAGTCGACTCTACTCGCTGGCCACTAGTCACCGGGCTGTACCGAGCCGTATCAAACAAAATATAATCGAAATGGTGGTAGTCAAATTCGCGACTATATGCTTAAATAATTCACTCCATTAGTCTAGTTCAAGGTTTTATGTAGTACAACGGCGGTTTTTTGAATGCATTAAAAGAAAATGAAGATGTAATAAGATAATAAACTAGGTTATCACAAGGAAATTAACAGGAAAAAAGGTGTGTTTCACGGAATACAATTAAAATGACGGAAAGTAAATTTCCGGTTAATGTTCGCCAAAGCGTAAAGTACGTAATTATGACGGCGTTGCTGTTTTATTTCTGGCCTATCGAAAAATACCTAGCCTTTTACGAAAAACAATTTAAGGACCATGAAATTATTCACCGCTTTCATTATAGGCCTATTATTTTTTAACAATATTACGAATCAAAAACTGTCATATTATATAATTTTAACTACTACATGGACGAATCAAATCAAGCTAACCTAACCAAAGCTAACCTAACCTAACCAAAGCTAACCTAACCTAACCAAAGCTAACCTAACCTAACCAAAGCTAACCTAACCTAACCAAAGCTAAGCTAACCTAACCAAAACTAATCTAACCTAACCAAAGCTAATCTAACCTAACCAAAGCTAATCTAATCTAAGCTAACCTAATCTAAGCTAACATAACATAACCTTCGTAAATGCAAGGCCTGTAACCGGAGCAAGAAGGGATCTCAATCATTTAATCTGCAAGTACACGCAAAAATAAATTCAAGTAAGGATCACGCTCCCACTGCATGAGAGGTCCGCGCATGCGCTACAGCAAAACTGTTTCTGTCCCGAGCCTCTCATCAAAGGCACTCGTCATAATTTACTCGCAATATTTACGCAAATACACATTGTCGCTAACAGTGGTGCTATCTCTCAATAATGTTCAGAACGAAGGAGGTAGACAGAGAGAGAAAAAATTTCTCCCGCCAACTACGCCACACACCAACGTCATGTTCTTATGTTGGTGACATTGTGTATTTACTTAAATTTGGTGGTAAACGTAACGGCACGGTTCAAAGTGGCCGTGCTAATTCTCCAGTATAGCGCAAATGTTCAATAGCTTCCAGTAATGGGCTCAGAAATCTAGAACAATTTGAATTTTCAGAATTTACCGACAATTTGTGTCACTGCTGTCAACATAACAGTTATAAAATCACTACCAGTTGTGACATTTTTCAGTACCGAAATTCGAAACGAAGTTGGCAAAAGAAAATTCAACCTGCAAACTAGAAAATCACCATAATCCACTAGCTTATGTAGTAATGGGAGGAAAATGGTTAGGTTTCACCCGTAGGGTATGAAGTAAGCTGAGCCGGATTATAATTGGGGAAACCATATATTGAGCAAGTTTGTAACTACCTGATATATTTATTTTTAATTTTGTGTTCCATTTGGTAAGTAAGATATAAACGAACTTCAGGGCTCAAATATTGACTTTATCTTCGTCTTGATGTGTACAAAACTGGACCTGAGGAGGGTATCGTACTCATTTGTGTCTTTACAAATTGCTAAATCTGCTTCACTGACGTTTTTCATTACCAGCAAGGGGAAGAGTTCAGTCTAACTCTCTTCTATGTGAAGGGGCTTATTTCACTGCTTCTCAAAACAGTGGATCAGGTTTTTTTTTTCATAATATGAATTGAGTGTTAGAATTTGCAGGCAGTGTCTGTCAAAGGAAGAGAATTAGCGAGGCATGTATGAGCCTTTGTTGCTAACCAAAATAGCGATTAGATTTCACAAATTCTTCTACGAACCTGCCAGTGATGATATATATAAACAGTAACATTTCAACAACTGTTTGCGGTGAAAGAATCGAGTCACCCATAAACAAACAAATATTTGTAACCTTGAAAAATAGTGAAACAACGCTGAGACTATTGCTAAGCACGCTTTCAGGAATGTTTGTACAAACATTTTCGTTCAATACAACATTTCATCTAAATTTCTATGAACAACACATTTAAGTCCAGTGGAATAAGTCCATAGCATTTTCGTCCAAGAGTAAATTTCGTCCAGAAATTTTTAGTGCACAAAAATTTAGTCCAATCGTGATTGATTTTGGATATTCAGATACTAGAAGCACAGTTTAAACAGATGCCAACAATATAATACCAAATAATAGAGAACTCGAAAATGGATAGGTGTTGCTAGGGAAATGCATACATTAGTTTTATTTAAAATTATCAGATATGGACCCCAAAGTAATTACTTCAAAAAGGAACAAACCATTGCTCATAAAAGACGGCTGCTGTTATCAACACCACTCTTGTAATAAGAATCGAATCAGGATATATTGGCGATGTGAGAATGGGTCAGCCTGTAATGAAATTACACAGCAACCCGCAAACCCCGAAGATGAAAATTAAAGAAGGAAATTACACTTCCTAAGAAATAGCTGCAATGAATGCACGATCTTTGTTCTTTGAAATAACTGAAAATAGTATCATGTTAGTCGACCTGGTTGGCGAGTTGGTATAGTGCTGGCCTTCTATGCCCAAGGTTGCGGGTTCGATCCCGGGCCAGGTCGATGGCATTTAAGTGTGCTTAAATGCGACAGACTCATGTCAGTAGATTTACTGGCATGTAAATGAACTCCTGCGGGACAAAATTCCGACACATCCGGCGACGCTGATATAACCACTGCAGTTGCGAGCGTCGTTGAATAAAACATAACATTTAACATCTCATGTTTTATTTCAGTGATTCATTTTTGTAATAAACACAGCAACGAAAATTTCAAGTAAATAAATTTGGACTAAATCAGGTAAGGACAAAATATATGTAGGATGAAATTGCACATAATACTAAAATGACATGGACGAAAGATTTGTGGACAAAATTTGATGCAGGGCAAACATACAACTGGACAAACGTAAAATTAGGACCAAATTACGAATGGACGAAAACGTAATGGACTGACATTCTGCTAACAGCCAAGCACAGTTACCTTATAAAAACAACTGCAATCCCATAACAGGCAATACTCTTCCTAAGGAATCATCACTGATGATACTGATTTTCATTTATCACCAAGATTGATGGGGCGTCTCTGGTTGAAGCGCTAGCTCACTGGACTTTCATTCTAGCGGCCCGGGTTCGATCCTCTGCTAGGTCGTGATGGAATTTATAACTGACAAAGTACATTTTTCAGGATGTTTTCTTAGGTTATGCCCGTTTCCATAAACACTCTCCATATTCTATTCATTTCATCTATCGCCTGCAGTAGTAAAAGTAGTCTGGGTTGAAATCCTATGGTTCGTGTTGTTCTGGGCGGCTAAACCCGAACCCTTCATGAAGTTAAGTCGTATGAAAATCAATCAATCAAACTCCTGTATCTCCTCATGAGGAGCATAGGGCATTCACAAAGTGCCTCCATCGGACCCTATGTGTAGCCAACTTCTTTACTTCGCTCCATGTTTTCCCTTCCCTAGCAATTTCCTCCAAAACTGTTCTCTTCCATGTATTTTTTGGCCGTCCTCTTGTTCTACTACCCTGGGGGTTCCAATCCAAAGCCATTCTTTCTACTGCTCCATCTTCTTTCCTGATTGTGTGCCCTATCCAATTCCACTTTCGTCTTTTGATTTCTATTGCGATTTCTTTCTGATTTGTTATCTTCCATAGTTCTGAGTTTGTGATCATATCTGGCCATCTAATTTTAAAAGTCTTCGTAAACATCTAAGTTATTAACAAATGTCTGCAGTTTATTTTGTATAATTTTACTTGTTTTCCATGTCTCACAGCCATATAATAAGATTGATTTCACATTACTGTTAAAGATTTTAATTTTTGTAGATCTAGATATAATATAAGACATACCTGCACAAACAGCGCTCAACGAGCGCGAGCGCGCGCGCTCCTTCGGAGCGGGAGAGCCGTATTTTCCGCTCGCCGAAAAGGAGAGGAAGATACGTCAGAATGACATAGACTTGCTATAGGTAGAGGAGAGGGAAACGACCACTCAGCTATCTATTGGAGTGCAGTGTGTAGGCCTATTCTCAGTAACTGTTTCACGTTGCTTACCTACTGCTACAGTACAGAATGTAGGAATCTAAAAGACTGAACATAACATTTAACATTTAACGATTTACAGCTCGAACTTATTGATCTTCAATGTGACCTAAGGGCTAAAGATCGTTTGAATAATACTACTAGTCTGGTTGAGTTTTACAAGACTAAACATTAGCAATAATATCCACGACTACACAGGCTGGCTGTGAAAATGATTGCTATGTTTGGCTCAACATTTATATTTGTGAGCAACTGTTTTCCACAATCAACTTTAATAAAGGCAGACATCGAACATCTGTAACTGATGTTTCATTACGATCAGTAGGCCAACAGCACAAAACCTCGTTTTGATGTACTGATAAATAAAAATATAACAAAATGATATTGTACATTTAAGTAGCTATAGAGTTTCTATTATTTCTGTAAAATAAATATTTCTTTATTAATTAATAATAGTCCAAGATAGTTTTGCAAACACTGAACGGGAATACATTTCATAAACACTCGTAATAGTACTTCTTTTTTGTGTATATTTTGTACGAGATCACCACTTCTTCCAGTCCACCCTAATACCTGCATTCCGCTCATGAGCTGTGAGCCGGCTCGGAGAGCGCAAACCTTGTGCAGGCCTGATATAAGATTTCCATATTGGGTACAACTGGACAAATGCACTATTTGCATTTTTATTCGGTTCTTTACATCCTCAAAGGCTCCACCATCCTTGTCAATTATACTACCCAAATATTTAAATTCTTGAACAGTATCAATGTTATTATTATTTATTATAACTTTATCTGTCTTTTTGCTATTTTTTTTTCGTTGTTGGTAACTTTATAGAATCTACTAGATGCTTTATGGTTGTGCTAACAGATGGAGTTACTTGCCAACAATGTGACTCTGAAACGTGTGTTCAGGTTACTGCCCAGCGACAGTCCTGATGTATTTTTATATTTGTGATGATTGGTTAATTAATATTAACCCGGCACATTCACAAACACACTCACATTCATACAAATTTCCAGACTCTAGACACCCAGGGAATTCTTCTTCTTCAAGAAAAAATCACCGAGAGCCGAATCCGGGAATCGAACACGGGACTCTTCCTGATCTGGAAGCCAGAATGCTGACCACTTTACCACGGAACCAGTATTTTACTATTTAATCTCATTTCTTTAGTTTTCTTTACGTTTATTTTCATATGAGCCCCTTTTATTACTTCTAATAAAGTCGCATGAAAAAGGGCACAGTTATTATAATTTGACTATCCGTCAATAAAATGTTGACGGCCACTGCTCTAGCCGCCCGCCTACCAGATGTGCATAAGTCTTAAAACAATTTTTCGAGTGAATTAGTCAAATAGCTGGCAAAGTTGGCAGCACAGCTCGACCTCCATGAAATGTCAATGAACATTTCAAATCACTTGTGAAATGAATAGTGAAATCGCATCGGATTTCCTCAACTCTGAATTGCAGCTTCACGGGTCGTTAGCGATCTGCCTGTGTACACATTATAATGAATTCGTACTTCTACCCCAGCGCAGTGATGTAATATAGGGGAGAAGACTGGAGGAGAAAATCTAGTTACATGCGTATTATCTGATCAGAAGGGAAGTGGCTGCATCAAATAGACTTTTACACGGCTCTCTAAACAGATTAGGAACGATACAGCTTATTTCTTAGACCTAACAAAAATAACGTAGGTTCGTAGTGCACAAACGTCTGATTAGCTTGCCAGTATAATTTGTAATGCCTCTACTGGAATTTATTAGCTGGCAGATAAACCCGCACAATGAAGTGAAACTCTTCTGGCACCGTCGTCATAATCGCACGTCGATGTCAATTTAGAATACCTAAGTACATAGATGTTACTTTGGAGCTATAAATTTCTACCCAGACATCCACACGAAGGTGAGGGGCCCATGAGAAATGTGGCGCAAGAGCGTGTGAGTAACTGTTCAATATATTACGAAGTCAGTGCAATCCCCGATGACAAAGAGGCAAAATAATCGGAGCGTACAAATTTTGAAAGATGGTCTCCAAACTGGGGGAAAAAAAAACCTTCAATACCCGTAGGCTACTTCGTCTTGTTTACTACATGTAAAGGGGAGTTATTAGCTAGGTTTAAACCACAGTCGCATTTGTCGCAATTTGCTACTCGACTTCTAAAATTGCAACAAACTTTGAATGTAAATGTGGAAAAATGGGACAACCACATTGGACTTCAGAAACAAAGATGGTAGTGGAGAAAATGAAATCAGAGATGTGTTTGAACTAATCTGAATTTAAATGAAATCCTAATGGCATGAGCAATGTTCAAAAAGGAATTGAGCAATAGAGGTTCAGGAATTGATTTCAAAGAGTTGGTGCAATTCATGTAAGTTGAGCGAAAAATTTCTTCTAATTGATTTATATAATTCTATCGCATATTGTAAATTGTGAGCGAGGATTTAGTTGCATGAATCTTGTAAAAACTGGCATTGGAAACCCCTTTCAGCACTCTGCTAACAATAAATCTTGAAGGGCGTACTAGTAAACAATTTCAATATTTAGAGTGCTCATAATAGTACATTATGCAACGAGCCTATAATGGTAGTAATTAAGACGCGAGTATGTTTATGAAACGAGCGCAAGCAAGTTTCATAATTTTCATACGAGCGTCTTAATTACCATTATAGGCAAGTTTCATACGACTTTTTATGCTCGACCATATTTCTAACATAAGTATTCATGTTATTCTTATCTGACTGGGGAGCGGAACTGACCTTGTGCAATATCGCGTAAATTGTGAGATGTGCGCAGACGCGAAAGTATTGATTTTTTCCGAGAAACAAATGTCATTGACCTTGATATAATCTAGAGAGTAAAATAAACATTAATCTTGATATAACCTTGAAATTGATTTAGACATTGAAAAACGAGATGACAAATTGAATTTATTTGAATATAATTTACAATTAATGCTAATTATTATAGTAACAGAACATAACCTTCTGCGACAGTATTGGATTTCCAGCCTCCGTGACGTTTCGCTAGTTTTCTTTCGATTGCATATCCGAGAATAATCGATACTTGCGCTTTCATATTGCTACAATGGTGTTTTCTGATTGGTGGAACACCTGAACTTTAATGAATAGGTGTACTTTAATGAGGTCCATTAAAGGGCTGCTACCAGGTGTATAATTACTACATTTCGGGATGGTCGAGCATAAAATAGCTTATTTTAATGTGATGTAAATTCAGCAGTAATTGATTCTAAACATACCTACGTCTAATGATTTACTTACATAAGTATATCTAGAGTGTGATAAGTTGGATTGAAAATAATAAAACTCCAAGAAACAAATTACATAATTTTTTTGTTTCTGATTACTTTATTAATTTTATCTTTCTGCACAATTATTTATAATATTGCACAAGCATTTCGCAAGTTGCACAAATATAATTTTTCATTTGTGCATTTTTGCGACAATTATTTATTCTCTAGCTTAAATCCTTGCTACACTAGGCTACACTAGGCGTATATCTGAGGCACAGCGATGGTAAAATGCATTGAGCATTGTAAGGAAATAAGAATATGCTGTGGCCCCAATTTTACATAACTTATTATGGGATCAAAAGAAGAGTATGCAGAAATACAATATTATTGCGCTACGCAAAGAGCTGAACAAAACTGAACAAAACACCAAACGAGAGTAAGAGGGAAGAATTTCAGTCGAACTTCGATATCTCGAAGTGCTTCCGGAAACTGGTAATGCTTCGATTTATCGAAAATTCGAGATATAGAAAATATGAAAAATATTTCTAATACCATAAATTATTATTGATGACAAGTATTACTGCTTAACTTTCAACAAAGAAAAGTCGAGGTTGTCCATAGACTCTTTCTTTGCTTTCCAGGACGACGATTTTAGCAATTCATAACAAAGTTTGATAAGAACAATATTAAAGACGTGTCATTATGTCCTCGCAGTGGCGTTCATTGTGCTATACCGTTACGGTACAGATATGTGGCTGTAGTGATTGACAGGGGTAGCGTTAAGTAGCTATTAATGGGTTGATTCCTGGAAAAGGACACATTCAAAGGAAGGAAAACACTAATGTATAATCTTTGTTAAAGTAATACCTAGGCCCGGTTTCTTCAACCTTTGTTAAATTATAACAGTGTGTTATTCCATTTTAACTGTAAACTTAACAGTTGAAGCATTTCTTCAACTACTGTTAGTACTAACAGGCTGTTAAGACCTATGTTAATTTAAATGCCCAATTTCATGCAGTTAAATCATTTAACTCTCTGTTAGCATAGAAGTATTCAATATGGATGGTGTGTTAGATGCTGAACTTATATATCTGGATTATTTAGAAAATGATATCCATGAATACTTAAACAGAGGGGATGATTTCTGTGATTTGACAGACCAGAAGTTCATACAAAGGTATAGGCTATTTTCTGCCAAGCCTCACTTTTCGCTTTCAACTTAGATTCGTTTGTTTGTTTATTGTCATTAATTGGTTTATATGGTACTGCGAAATAATTTCTAGCAGAAGGTTTCTTTCGAACGAAGAGAAATTAGTCCCACGATTTCTTTTTGTTCCAGTGTTTTCCATTTCATAACAGCAATACTGACAATACCAATACGCCGCTCCACGCTATTGTGATAGGCCTACAGACGAGGAAAGAAGCAGAAATCAAACCTGAGAGAATAGAAAGACTTCTATCCTCTCTGAATCAAACAACGGAAACAAGTGAGAATCGCAATTGTCAGAGTTCAGAAAACAGTAGTGAGCCTATACTTGGTTATAGGTTATGGTTAAACTCTAGAATCTCTGGTCCTAACAGAGAGTTAACAAGCAGAATGTTAAAATGTGAAATGTAAAGTTGAAGAAACGCAATATTTTAACAGAAATTCATACTTTTAACTTACAGTTAATTAACGCTATGTTAGGTGCATTTTAACAAAGGTTGAAGAAATCGGGCCCTAGTATTTCAAGATATTCATTCAATTTTACTTATATAATTTATTATACATGTGTAGCCTACATAACTTACATTTTTACAAAAAAAAATCTAGTTAAAGAATATGTATTTCCTACTGGGAAGAGATATCAATAAAATCCAGTAACAGAACTTCGATATATAGAAAAAATGTGTGTGTACGTACGTGCGTGCGTGCGTGCGTGCATGCATGCATGTATCTAATGCCTACCCACTTCACTTACGTGATTTGGGCTCCGTATGATGCGGATAGATGGCAGGACTGTGACCCATTTTCAAATTACACACCCTTCGGCGGGCCACATTATAGGCCTACATGATATGTGTCTGTCGTGTATTATGGTAAGTGTATGTGTAAGTGTTCATGTAAGTGTAGTGTAGGGAATGGGTGAGGATGATGATGGTGAGGAAGGAAGAAGGTTGAACCCGGTGCCGGCACGTAGCCTGTTCCTGTCGAATAGCACCAAGAGGGCCACCAGACTTAACGTCCCCGTCCGACGGACGAATCACTATCAACAGTGACATATGCCTTCTCTTCATACGCACTGCGGAGAGATTTGGAATTTAACCCAGACATATTGGTGCACAATTTAGTGGTTAGAAGTTGTGCACCGCCATCTCTCCTAACCCCGAGGTAGAAATCTTAAATGAAAATTTCTGACCCCGCCGGGAATCAAACCCTTGCAAACTATATATGATTCTGTCAGGAAATTAAAATTACTTCGATGTATCGAAAAATCAAGTTACAGGAGTTCGAGTTAAGAAAGTTCGAGTGTGTATTTTAACTCTATATTCAGGCCTCTTAGCCTAAGCTTTCTGTTTGATTGAGATCATTTAATTTTTTTTTTTTTTTTTTTTTTTTTTTTTTTTTTTTTTTTTTTGCGTTCAACATAGAACGTTTAAGTGGGCATCTATTCGAGAAAAATATCCGTTACCATTTCCGAAATACTGTACGCGCATCTTGCTCCTTAGCGGGAGCGAGCCGATGCAACCCGCAACATATCATTGCTCCTTAGAGGCAGAGTGCCATGCAACCCGCAACATTGCATAAAGGATGAAATTAAAATAACGCTTAATAATGCAACATGCATAAGGCCATTATTATCAATAGTAGTTTAAACTGTGTATAATTTAAACTCCTCGAAATTTAATGCATGGTTTAAAGTAGGCTAAGTCCCATACTTTCACAGTATCTTGCTTAGACCTAAGTCTTTAGGTTCTCAGTTTAAACCATTCAGTTGGCAATCATGTATTTCTAATTATTCTTCATTACTGAAATTATATGTTAATTTTAGTCAATAAATCATTTATTTTATGCTATTTTGTATTTAAGATCAATATTTTACAAATTACATAATATCAATTATATTCATATTATTTCTTTACGATGACGCAACAGTAAATATAAAAGACTGAATCAAGCAGTTTGATATCTTCGCTCGTAGGCAATGTTTTGAACTGCAGAGGCCATTTGGTGCATCGAGATTCAACATGCACTTAAAATGGGAGACAAATTTTTCATGGAACCCATTGTTATGGACAAAAATGCACGATGTGGACCTTTCAGCATAAATTTCCCACCGGAGCTAGCCATACCAAGGATTTAATTTCTCTTCACAATAGTGCGAGTTGTGATGAAAAGACGATATCGATGACCTTTAAACAGGAGGAAAAAGATCAACCCTCAACATCGGAGGTTTGCAGCTGAAAGTTGTGGTATACTCTAAATATCTGAAAGTAATCCTGCAAACTACAGAAATGTTCATTACATTATGTTTCTATAATTTTTGGGACGATCAACACGTTCACCTTTCGGTATTAAGATGCTTTTCATTTTAGCGACAAGATCCTGTTATACGGATTGTGCTGCCATCCTACGGTAGCTATTGAAACTGTATCCCATCCTGCTATTCGAGTACAAGGTCACTAGATGTCGCTGTCGAACAGCTCTTATCGACTGATCTTGTTCGAGTACTGGATTGTGTGCTATCTAGCGGCTAGAAGTAAAGTTACTAAAAGTATGCCTAAGAAAATTTGGTGCAATGCATGTTTTTGTGGTATTTTCAGTAGGTATACTAGCTTTAATTTTAGGATTAAATTTCAAAATATCAGAACAAATCACTACGTACGGAGTGTTCATTCGGAACATACAGACGAAAATTACGAAAGAAGGCATAGGGACATAGAAAAGTCAATAGGTTTTACATAAATACTTAATTATAACTAATATACGAATATTGAGAAATCCGACATGCCCATAAATATATGTTTTTCAAGAACGACAAAAAAACCACACAAATATTCGTGGTTAAGACAAATATGTAAAATCCGTGGCGTCTCTCAATTTATTGAATATATGCTATAAACAGAATACAGTACACGTGACACTTTTTTTTTATTATTTATTGCTAAATATTCATAGATCATTAATATAATATTCATTAGTTATGTGTAGCCAAACTGTAAATTCCAGAATAGAATTCCTGCAGCTCTTCGTTTTCTGGAAGGAATCTGTGGAACTTTTTTCAGATCATCCGTCTTTTTCTTGACCATTGGCAAACTTTCTTCATAGACCATGCTTTTACGGCTCTGAGGAATCAAAGAAACATTCTGACAATAGAAAGGTGTTTTCCGTTATCACATCTATGTGTTTTTTTGCTCTCACAACTCCGGGATTTTCACTGCAGTAATAAAACTGATGAATTCAGATACTGAAAACGCAAGTTCCTCTGACTTGAGTTTCCAGAAGCAATGTGTTCTTGCGAAAATGTAGGGCCAGCATTATTTAAAATTCAATACTGTTTAAGTTCTTTCTGGACTTCAAAATTATTTTCTGAACTAGATTGGATAATGCGCTCTAAGTACAGTAGAGGAGACAAAACCTGTTCTGTGACCTTTCCATGTGCCGTGGCTTTATCACCAATGAGTATGGAGGGGGAAGACAGGTTTTAGCCTTAGATGAACTTCCGTGTCGGTAGATTCCTATAATATTAACCATCATGAAGCAAACTCTCTTTCTGATAGCTCAATCTTTCCCCTATCGCACAGTTCACATGCCAGGTCTCGCCTCCTCATCTGTACTATTTTAAAGTATAAACCCTATCTATCCTTTTCAGTTTTCTATTTATTGCGCCAAATTCAAGGTGACAGGATAGGTACGAATAGTCCCTTATGAAGAAGTAGAGTGTCACTGTTTTCAAACCTACCTTGTGCTACTAATAACAATAATTTGAACTTGTGGTAAACAGCTCTCTTAAAAAAAAAATAAATTTTAGTACAAGGTAAACAAAGACCAGAATTCCGATGTAGTGAAGAAGAGAAATATTCCATCAGTCCATCAGTAGCGTACATTTACACTTTCAACGTTAATTATTGTATTTCATGATTTGAATGTTTTATTGCTATGTTTTATGTGTTAAGTTAAACGAAATTTAGGTAGAAGGAAATAATTTCACTGTACCAGAATTTCTCTGAGCCTATATTATTTGACTGTACAAAGTATGACGATAAAGCGACATCAGAAACAGGTTCTTAACAATAAGACCAAAAGGAAGAAGGAATATGGGGCGATCGAAGGAGATATGAATTCAATATTTGGACCAGTAATGAATGAGATTTAAACTCAAAAAAGTTCAATACGTAATATACAGGGTGAACCGTAAGTAATGTCATTAATTTCAGGAGGTTATACTTTGAGATATTTCAAACAAAAATTTAACAAATTTTGCTTGTTTTTGCTTCCTTTTCGAGATAAAAATTGTTTTATATGAAACATTTCATTGCGTGTTTTGGAAAGCCATTGATTTAATTCTCAATATGTCCAATCAATTTAAGAGCGCAATGTATTATTATAATAAGTTATTGAAAGAATTTTATCCCAACAAATATAACTTCGGTTCTGAATAGAAATTTTACAATGTTACGTTTGTTCGGATCAAATTTCTGCACATTTAAAGGACAAAACTAAAATTCTTTCCGTAATTTATTATCACAATACACACCTCTCTTTAACTGACTGAGCATATTCGGAATTAAATCAATGGTTCTCACAAAACGCGCTATGAAATATTTCATATGAAAAATTTTTATTTCGAAATGAAGCAAAAACGAACAAAACTGTATTTAACTTTTTTGTTTGAAATATTTCGAAAAATAATTCCCTGAAATTAATAGCATTAGTATTTAGTAGTATTTATTTATTTATTTAACCTGGAAGAGATAAGGCCGTCAGGCTTTCTCTGCCCTTCTACCAGAGGATTACAACTATAATATGAAGAATAAAATTACAATTAATATTAAATTTACAATTACAATTACAATAAAAATTAAAGTACGACAAGATTACCTAATTAATGAAAGCTAGACATTTTATCATAGAAGTTAAAAACAAAGAATATTTTTGTATTTACTGAATTACAAATTAAACTTAGAATAACAAAATTCTATAGTGATGAATTACCGGATATTGAAATATTTTGTGATATATTAAAAGAACTGTTTACAAGAAACAATGTCTGAACGAGTCTCAATTACTGACCAAGTGCCTAGTAAGTTTGTGTTTGAATTGAGTTTTATTTCGACAGTCCCTGATGCTAGCAGGTAACGAATTCCCGAGTCTTGGCAAGGCTATTGTGAAAGAGGATGAGTATGAGGAGGTGCGATGGGATGGTATCGTTAGTATTGTTTCATTGCGAGAGCGTATGTTCAGATTGTGGTGGGAAGAAAGGTAAGTGAAGCGAGAAGACAGGTACGAAGGAATAGAAGAGTTCAAGATTTCGAAGAGAAGGAGAAGTGAATGTAAATTTATTTTCTCATCTAGTTTAAGCCAACCTATTGTTTCCAGGGATGGAGCATTACTTACGGTTCACCTTGTACTTAACTAATTTTCAAACCAACAATAGGGAATAACCTTCTTAAACTAGAGAAAAATGGCAATATTTCTTCATTTTCTACAATAGGCCTACATGAAGTAGTATGAAGAGTATGGCCATAATGATTGTCACCTGGAAGAGAGCCAATGATGCAACGGAAAGCATTGTAAACTGGGATGGATAATATCGACTCTACAACAGTTGTATTGAGTTTGAGTTTAATTTACATCCACGTCAACTCGCGGAAAATTACTTTCATATAGATGTTGAAACATGTCAGTTATTTCGTTAGCTATGAAGGTAACTATGGAAAATATTGACTCTTCATTCTCACCTATTCCCACGCCTTCTTGTTTAATCTAGTCCGACCCCAAAATGAGAAACATGAATTATTTATAATTTATATACAATGTATTTATTTCGAAATTTTAATGAGAAACAATCTCGACGCATTACCTGACGTCCCTTTTAAAGACAAGCTATAGCTAAAGAATATGTGAGATGATGATACAGAGTAATGGAACAACAGTAGAATGGCAGGAGAAACTGAGAATACGGAAAAAGTCGCCGTGCGATGATTTAGTCCTAAACATATTAGAGAAACAAAACACTATTTTTAAAAGGCATGTTGAGACTGATAAACTAATTTATTAATAACTAGCCGTACCCGTGCGCTACGCTGCACCCGTTAGAAATAAATATAAAGTAATTACATAATTAAAATAGGACGTTTGATCCAGGGAACATTCGTGTTTGATAGAAGGATAAATCGTTTAATATGTTACCTAATTTAAATTGCATCCAAATAATTAAAATGCGATCATTTTGGTCCAGAGACCACTCATTCGGTGCAATGACAATTCCTTTAACATGTTTCTTAATTTTTATTACATGCAACCATAGCTTAATGAAGATTGGCATCATTTAGATTTAATGTGTATATTTTTATCTTACTTGTTATAGGTTTCCATTGAATTATGGTAATAACTTAATTTTAACCCTTGTTTTCTACGTATTTAGTAAATGGCGTTAGGCCCACTATGGTTCTGAACCCTTCAAATAACTTAAATTATATTATGTAATATTACATATTATATTATATTATATTATATTATATTATATTATATATTATATTATATTATATTATATCAGAAGTTACTGTAATAACATTATAGCCTTATGTCCATCTAGAGAAACTACACTTTCCAATGGTGAAATAATAATTATTAATTATACAAATCGGTTAATTTAGCTTCCGATATTACTTCATACAAACACAGAAACATTCTATGTAGGCTATCTTTCATAGCTTTCGATTGTTGCTGTCCAAGGCCCCTTATAGACGAAGTCATTTGTTTTTTAATTCATTACACGGCCTTAGATGGCAGTTATTTTAATTTTAAAACTCATTTATCTCATTAAATATCAGTCCTATCAAAATTTTTCAAGGAATAAAACGTATCGAAAATTATTTTTAAAGAAACTTTTGTTATGTAACATTTTTCACAAAAATCAATAATAAGCGAGATATTTCTATTTATTTAATTCAATCCCCCTTATAACCCCCCCCCTTTAAATAATGTATTTGGAATGCCATGTAGCCTAAAATCTAAGTTACAACGAACTTAATTTATATTCCAATTTTCATCGAAATCCGTTCAGCCATTATCACGTGAAAAGGTAACAAACATACAGACAGACAGACAGACAGACATACAAACAAAAATTAAAAAAAAAGCGATTTTCGGTTTCAGGGTGGTTAATTATATATGTTAGGACCAATTATTTTTGGAAAATCGAAAATTACCAGAAAAATTTCGGCTACAGATTTATTATTAGTATAGATACCTCTATGCTTATCCTTTTAATTTTTTTTTAATTGTTTATTTATTTTTTTATTTTTTTTAAGCTGGTTGGAAACTTTTCCAAAGTATGTCATGCTAACTCGTTTCTTAGCTGTGGTAGATTCAGTTCCCGAAAGTTTGGTATGTTGGTTGTGTACCAACCTGTTTTTTCGTTTATGAAACAGTTTATTTATTTCTAGTGTATTAAAACCGTTTGACCTTGCTAATTTTGTGATATAGGCAAACTCTTTGTTGAATCGTTTTTTACTTAAAGGCACCATTAATAATCTATCAATAAGGTATCTAAATTTACTGAATTTATGTATTTCGGGATGATTTGATTCTTTGTTTATGGTATGGTTAGTAGAAGTAGGCTTTCTAAAGATGTCATAATTTATCTTGGAATTCATTATAAATATACGCAAGTCTAAGAAATTCATAGATCGGTTTATAGCTTGTTCGGAAGTAAAACTTAATATTAGAATGTAGCCGATTGAAAGCGTTGGTAATGCTATCACTGATATTACTATCGTTCTCATACACGAGTAGCGTATCGTCTACATATCTAACATAGGCTGTAATGTTAAACTTATTCGAAAGGGCAGGACATTGTTGTTTTCCAAATTTTGTAGAAAAATTTCAGCCAATAAGCCAGAGAGTGGGTCGCCCATGGCTAAGCCTTTGTTCTTTTGGTATATAACGTTATTAAACTTTAAATAATTTTGTTTCAATGAAATCTTGAGGAGATGTATCACTTGGTTTATTAAAACCGAATCTAATTGGACTTCAGCGAGTTTGACTTTAATAATATCCAGGGTCTCGTCGATGGGCATGTTTGTGTACAGATTGGAAACGTCTAGAGAAAGCAATTTATTTCTTTTTGATGGTTTCAGTTTGTTATTATTAAAACACTATTTGTTATACATAATAATTTTAACCTTCAATGTGATCTCCCTCGTTCCTATAAACAGCCACATTGGACTACGTTAAAAAGAGAAGTTCCGGAAGAATATCCTAAGGTAAGTGCGCCAAATAAGGCCATGTAGACCAATAAGGCCAATTACTGTTTTACGAAGAACTATCAATATTGATGATAAAGGGCAGCATCTTCCTCATCCGCATTCACTGCTAAATGTTAAGGCATATAAACCCACTCGCTTGTGGTCAGTTGTCATGGATGCATAGAGGAAGAAAGCTGAGAAGTGCGTTTTTTTAACTCCATATATATATTTCATGAAAATGTAGTGTGTTATGTATATTATTAAAGTATATTTTATCTATTTACAAGATCTAAAAATAGTTTTATAATATAATTTAAATTAGAATTGTTTTACGTAACAAAATAAAACAAAACGTATGTAGACCTTTAAGGCCAAGCGATGGCCTTATTAGGATCACACGATTCATTGAATTCTTTGCATTAATTATCTCTATTTTTTATTTATTTAATTATTAATTACTGTAATTCATTTCATTTATTTAAGACGGTACTGTTTTTATTTGTAAAGAGAACGTAATCAGAGATATGATTTTGTGTGAAACTTGTCGCAGGTATGTACATGGACATTGTATCGGGATCACAAAACAACAGAAAATTGTACATTTTGATTGTCCAGAATGTGAAAATAATTGAGTTCTGATATAATTTGAAACATTTTATGCTATTCATAGTGTAAATACCATTTTCTCAGTGACTTACAGTTTTCTTTATTATATTAAATAAAATAATTTTTATTCAATCGTTTGTTCCATCAATTGATAAGTTTATCAACTCTGTTTAGTCCTAAAATTGGGAAATTCAGAGCTGGCCTTATTTGGAAACCCTGTTTCTAATAAGGCCAATTATCCCTTTGTTGAATTATCCACATTTTTAGTACCAAATAATATATTTTAACAGTAAACCTATATGTTTCCCATTTCCTTATGAATAAATTTCTAATTGTGTTAAATTTGAAAAAGATTAATTAAGAAAGAAACAAATGCCAGGGAAGCAAACCTTAGCATGGCCTTATTTGGCGCACTTACCTTATATTACTTACGTGAAGTATTATTAACTTATAGACTAAATAAATAGTCATAAAATCATAATTATATTTTATTTTTTATTTATTTATTTAAGTTGGTAGAGATAAGGCCATCAGGCCTTCTCTTCCCTCTACCAAGGGACTACAACTACAATATTAAGAATACAATTACAATTATAATTACAATTAATATTAAATTTACAAATACAATAAAAATCAAAGTACTAAAAGATTAACTGATTAATAATAGCTAGACAGTTTATTGTAAAAGTTAAGAAGAGAGAAAATTTTTTTTTTATTAATTAAGTAAAAAGTAAACCTACTCTACGCAGTAAGAAAATGCTTAATGAGTTTGCTTTTGAACGCTACTAAATTCCGACAGTCTCTGATGTCACTGGGTAGGGTATTCCACAAGCGCGAGAGCGAGATTGTGTATGATGATGAATACGATGATGTCTTATGTGTTGGTATGGCTAGTATGCGGCTATTTTGCGTGTGTGTGAAGAGATTATGATTTGATGACAGGTAACTGAAGAGAGAGGCAAGGAAGGTAGGTGTAGAGGTGTGAAGGACTTGGAAGAGGAGAACAAGGGAATGACAATTTCAAATAATGTTTTCGCTTATACCTTTGTCTTTTGTAGAAACCAGAAGGGCAATTCTTGAACATGCCAGCTGATTCATCATAGTTTATGTGCTAGGCTAAGAGCTATAAATTCCTGAAAGTGGGACTTAGTTTAGGGACACGGTGTATAAATGAAATGGAGAGTGTTGATGGAACGAAATTTTTTTAACTTGTGGCAAATAGTAGAGCTCTGACAAACATTTCATTCTCTGATTTTGTCCACCAGAACATCACTCCAGTCGACCTGGGTTGCTCAGTCGGTACAGTACTGGCCTTTTGTGAGTTCGACCCCGGCCAAGGGTCTTCTTCTTCTTCTCTTCTTCTTCTTCTTCTTCTTCTTCTTCTTCTTCTTCTTCTTCTTCTTCAGGGTATAGGCCTCAAGGCCTGTTCCGACTTCAAAGGATGATGTCATCTATCCAGAGGGTTCTAGGTCTTCCAACGCTTCTCCTACCAATAGGATTGTAATTGAGGAGGATTTTAGGAAGTTTATAATATTCCATACGTTGAATGTGTTCGTACCAGTTTTGTTTTTGTGCTTGTACCCGCTCATAAAGATTATATATATATATATATATATATATATATATATATATATATATATATATATGTAATCTATTGCGTATATCTTCACTTTTTCGTTTATCTAATAATGTGAGGCCTGCAACACTTCGAAGAAATTTCATTTCGCTGCTTTCTAATTTTCTCTTGTTATTTCTGTTTAAAAAGGTAAAGGTAACCCCGTAACATGCCATGAAGGCACTTGGGGGACATGGAGGTAGAGCCCCATGCTTTCCATGACCTCGGCACTAGAATGAGGTGGTGTGGTCGGCACCACGCTCTGACCGCCTTTTACCCCCGGGAAAGACCCGGTACTCAATTTTATAGAAGGCTGAGTAAACCTTGGGGCCGTTCAGAAAGTTTAGCAACGAGAAAAAAATCCTGTCTCCACCGGGGATCGAACCCCGGACCTTTCAGTCCGTAGCCAGCTGCTCTATGTTATTTCTGTTTAGTGTCCAATTTTCGCAGCCATAGGTGAGTAATGGGACTGCAAGTGTTTTATAAAATTTTAGTTGTGTTTCAGGTAACGTTTTATTTTTTAGTGTTCTTATAATTAAAAGAACTCCTGCAGAAGAAAATTTCGGCACACCGGCGACGCTGATATAACTTCGGCAGTTGCGAGCGTCGTTAAATAAAACAAAAAAAAATCACTCCAGTCAAAGCCGAGGATCAAACCGCAATCTGAGGAGTGTTAAATTCGTAATCTGAGTTAAGGAGAGATCAGTGTGGTCCTTCTAAAAAGGTTCAGAAACATTGAATTGTAGCACTGTATTACAACATTCTACACTGCACAGAGCGGAAGATAAATGTCCAGTTTTAGCACGAAGTATTTTGAGTTTAATTTCAACTGTTCATGCAACTAATCCATAGATTTCGATTATAAACCGAAAGAAAGAGAATTTAGAATTTGTTCTAATTTAGTACGCAACTTGAATTACACACATTTTGTTTTAATTTCTTCGTCGGAGAATTATAAGCAATTTATGAGTATCATTGCGAGATTATAAAGAGAAATGGCAAGTGAAATTACTATTCCGCTCGCTTCAATTTGCTATTTAAGCACTACTTGAAGCCTTTTAGCAGGCCGTGTATCAGGCCTCTCTATTATACATGATTAAGGACGTCAATTCAATTTGTAGTTTAGTTACAGCTAATACACAGTATAACAGTTCAATAACTTAATTTGCAGTGCTGGTAATTATTGAGTTAAACCTCACAATGCGAGGTAATAATTTTACTCGTCACTTTTATATTCACTGTT
The DNA here is from genome assembly GCF_040183065.1 of Periplaneta americana. Classification (NCBI taxonomy): domain Eukaryota; kingdom Metazoa; phylum Arthropoda; class Insecta; order Blattodea; family Blattidae; genus Periplaneta; species Periplaneta americana. The sequence goes on from NC_091128.1 coordinate 136,593,768, forward strand.
TCACATTATTCGATTAATTTCAGCTGCAATTTATTAGACCTATATACTGCTATCTCTGAATATGCACATGCAATTACTGGATACAGACTTTTAAAATTCATTCTGAACTTGGAAATTCGAGTTGCAAAATACGCGCTCTGTGCTACAGAGTAAACGTATTGTATCGCACACATATTTAAGTAGGATAATTACAATCGTATTTACATCATAAAACCCATTAGAAAATGTTAATCAGTTATTATAATTCATGTAATTATTATCGTGGTTTAACAACTGCTGGACTGGAAATTTCATCAACATCATTACCGCCATTATCATCGTCACATTCTTCTTCTTCTACTTCATCTCCTCTCCTGCATCTTCTGCTTCTTCTCTACTTAGGCCTACTCTTTTCTTCCTACTTTATTCTTTCTTCTTCCCATCCAATCTTACTCCCTATTTTGGTCTTTTTCTGATTTTCGTGATATTTTTATTCCTTTTTTCTCTTATCCATCGTCTTCTCTTTCTTCACCTAAGCCGGTGTAGAGGAAGTGTTACAAATATGGAATATCATTTTGTTTTTTGTTTGTTTGTTTGTTTGTTTTTTTTTTTTTTTTTTCGTTTTGGAACCTACATGTTTTGAATACTGAACGTAAAGTATCGTCCTGTTTATGGCTGAATGTCCCCGTGAATGGTACACCGGATTAAGGCCCAATTGTATAAAACTCCCTGACTAAAGATCAACTTTGATCGAAGATCGAAAAGTGAACCGAGTTCAGACACTTCTTCTATTGTATAAAATTTTTCTGAGATCAAATTACCTTGGTTCAAATACAATCTAAGTTCATGTGAAAAGGATTTGGCAACATCGCATAAACAGGTGAAATATGTGATGCGCGGACCATGTTGTACAAGTTTGTTCAGTGTTGCCAATCTAGCGACTTTAACTCTTTTTCAACAACAATTTCTTTTAACTTTTATATTGCTTAAATAGGGATTTAGCGACCTTTTAACACCCCATAGTGACAAAATTTAATCTTTCTTTGTTGATAATGAGAAATCTAACGACTTTACAACTACTTTTTGGCGACTTTCCGTGCACTCTGTTGGAGACACTGGTTTGTTTTGTGCAATGTAAATAATGGCGAACAATAAGAAGAAGGTTGACTGTTCTCCAAATTGTTATCATATTATGGTGTTTGATACTGCTAAACATAATAAAGCTTTATAAAACGACAATTTTCGTTTAGTAATACAGTTAATTGAAAATTTATGAATGTACCTATCATATCCATTAATAAGTAATGGTTGTTATAAACATAATATAATTATAGGTTATGTTATTTGATAGTGCTGAACACGGTAGAGCCTTATAAAACATTAGATTGTTTGTATATTAAGGCAAGAAATTGAAAAAAAAATATAAATGTACCTACCATATCTATTAATAATAATAATAATAATAATAATAATAATAATAATAATAATGAATATTTTATTTGCATAATCTGTCACTCGTATATTTCAAACAGAAAAGAAATAACTGAACTTGGGTCATCTAACTTAATCGGAGAAATTTCTTCAGTCAAAGTTGAATTTAGTTGGAGACAAATTAATCTGAGATTAGACTTTATACAACACAAAATTCCAAGTTCAGCTAGAACAAGGATCAATTTAACCTCTGATCTAAGATTAAATGGTTTATACAATCGGCCCTTAGAAGTACATAAGATGTTATAAAATGTTTGAAAAAAAATAAGCTCCTCAAAATCTTGCACATTTACTTCATAGAAATACAGGTACAAAAATGAAATAGGCTACTATTAACAAGTTACAAGATTAACAAAATTGCAAAGTCAAAAATTGCCTCTACTAAGGAAAGCACAGATAAGCATTCAGCATCTTCATCAGAAGGTGTTTTCCCAACCGTAATACTGAATCCAGACGAATCGTCTCTCACGTCTTTTCTCGAACTTGCTATATGGCTTCATTCATTACCTTTTCATTCCACTGTTCTCTAAATTTGTTGGAAGGTGAACAGGGCCTGATTTACAATTTCAGAGGCCCGGAGCTTAATTTTCTTTATGAGGCCCCTTCTTTTCATATATGATAATTCTGTCACATATCTCCTTCCACCATATATTCATTTCACAGAGATTGTTATTAAGTCTCTATTTTGAGGAGAATAATTAAAAATAAAGTGTTCTTTAAGATAATCAGTAATTATGTTTTGCCACAAGACAGATCAAAGCTGATTGCATTAGTTGTATTATCCCTTGTTTCCTTTAGTGCAGTAATTCAGGAATTTAGAAGGAATGTTCATTTTTCCTAAATTATGGCTTAGGCTTATACAAAAAAAAAAAAACCCTGGCTCTCCACAATTTAGTGGCTGTAGCGGATTGTTGTCTCTGTATGCCAAAATATTCATTAGTCTGCGTTAGAACATTCTTAACTTTTTGAAACTGGAGGGATCTGTGGGTAAAGGAGTTATTGCTAGTAACATATGAACGAATATACTACTTGCTCAATGATCAGCGTTGTTTTTCATGTTGTGAATTTCAATAGCTTTCCTTTTTCTTTTAATGGCTCCTAACTCAAATTTGCTTGGGAATTCCATTTTTAATTATGGACATTCCTACAAAAACACTCTAACACTACCATTACACACCGATAATGGTCTCATACCAACAGAAATTAGATAAGTTGCAAGGAACACAAGCAATAGGCACTTAGTTTAATACAATGAGAACTGACAATGTTGGCTGCTGAATTCATTATTAATTACAGACGTGGACAAATTATTAGACTAAAATAATTATATGTGTAACAAAGCTGTATTTATCGGCAGAAATAATGAACAAAAATGTATTTTGCACAGATATAATGAATTGAAAATTGAGTCTGGAGGTTACTAATATTTTGTGAACATTCCCTTATTCTTTATTAACACGTTGATTTTGTCAGGGATGCTGAAAACCAAAGTTTGACACTTTCTTTGAATATCAGCATCATTTAGCCAGATATCAGACAGTGCTTAAATGAGTCCATGTTTCGTTGTAAGCCTCTTTTTGTTCACTTTCTCCTTCAGTATAGACCACACATTTTCAATTTCGTTCATGTCCGGTCTTCTTGCAGGCCATGGTAGAACAGATTGTTGAATATCTTCTGCAGTATATAATTAAAACACCAGTGGTACCAACACAGCCAGACAAAATATACTTAATCATTGGAAAAATATATCATAAGGTGTAAACAATCATATTCACAACAATTGAGACTCTATGAATTATACTGATAGTTGATATGACGGATTATATTAAGTTTCAAAGAAAAACCTTTTAGTCTAATAATTTGTCCACGTCTGTATGTAAATAGTTCTACTGTTATATATATATATATTTTATATTTTAGTTGGTTATTTAACGACGCTGTATCAACTACTAGGTTATTTATCGTCGATGAGATTGGTGATAGCGAGATGAGGCCGAGGATTCGCATTCACATTACGGTTGGGGAAAACCTCGGAAAAAACCCAATCAGTAATGAGCCCAAGCGGGGATCGAACCCGCGCCCGAACGCAACTTCAGACCGGCAGGCAAGCGCCTTAACCGACTGAGCCACGCCAGTTACTTGTTATAATTTGAATAAACAGTACATGGTAGTCAACTTTTACAAGTTGAACACATTAAACTCTGGAATCAACTTATGACTCTAAACTTAAAACAATAAACTGATTTTTGATGCGCTTTCTAATATAATAACTAATTAGGTAATTGCTTATTTTCTCAATTCTGATTTTCAGTCGGCAGATTTGTTGTCTATTCCATTTGCATAATTCATTTAAAAAAGCTTGTTCCTGGATTTTGAGGCTCTGAACAGAGGCACCATAGACTCCTGCCTAAATCAGGCCCTGGAGATGAAGTTTTCCCTCCTTCTACAGGCACTAGCATTAGTAACGAAACAGAAAACCAGGGTATAAAGATGGAATACTAATAATACTAGTACAGTATGTCATATTTGTAACACACTGATGTTTTATTTTTATTGGGTTATTTTACGACGCTGTATCAACATCTAGGTTATTTAGCGTCTGAATGAAATGAAGGTGATAATGCCGGTGAAATGAGTCCGGGGTCCAGCACCGAAAGTTACCCAGCATTTGCTCGTATTGGGTTGAGGGAAAACCCCGGAAAAACCTCAACCAGGCAACTTGCCCCGACCGGGATTCGAACCCGGGCCACCTGGTTTCGCAGCCAGACGCGCTGACCGTTACTCCACAGGTGTGGACACACTGATGTTGTAAGTCATACCTTTAAACATATAATTGAAAAACGAAATCAGTTAAACATACATAGCTATAAACGTATATTATTTTCTTTGCTGTAATTAGTATAATTAGTTAATAGTAGGCCTACATTATTCAAGAGCCTATAATGGTAGTAATTAAGACAAGAGTACGAGCGTCTTAATTACCATTATAGGCAAGTTTCATACGACTTTTTATGCTCGACCATATTTCTAACTTGAAATTATTCATAAGTATTCATGTTATTCTTATCTAACTGGGGAGCGGAACTGACCTAGTGCAATATCTCGTAAATTGTGAGATGTGCGCAGACGCGAAAGTATTGATTTTTTCTGAGAAACAAATGTCATTGACCTTGATATAATCTAGAGAGTAAAATAAACATTAATCTTTATATAACCTTGAAATTGATTTAGACATTGAAAAACGAAATGACAAATTGAATTTATTTGAATATTATTTACAATTAACGCTAATTATTATAGTAACAGAACATAACCTTCTGCGACAGTATTGGATTTCCAGCCTCCGTGACGTTTCGCTAGTTGTCTTTCGATTGCATATCCGAGAATAATCGATACTTGCGCTTTCATATTGCTACAATGGTGTTTTCTGATTGGTGGAACACCTGAACTTTAATGAATAGGTGTACTTTAATGAGGTCCATTAAAGGGCTGCTACCAGGCGTATAATTACTACATTTCGGCATGGTCGAGTATAAAATATAATTACAAAAGGTGAAGATATGTTTTTTGACAGTTTACATTACCTCATATAAAGTAACTGATAATAATGTGTTAGCATTTAGCCTACTTATAGCTATTTATGAACAATTTTTCTGTTGTAGGATAAGCCCTTTTACCTAACACCATCGATAAGGCAATCTGAAGGCTTAAGATCATGGCTACACGCTGGGTGTGGTGACAGTTCGATTCTTCTCAATTGCCGAATTATTTTCCGTGGTTGTTCGAACGGTATGGAGTCTCGGATTGTCCTTTTGCAATATAATTCTATTCCAATTAACTAATGCCGGGTATATCTCTCTCAAAACTCCGTGAACTCGTTCCAGTTATTGAGAATAAGAATCCGGATTGGTTTGTCCGTTTGGAACAAACTCCCAGTGAGTCACACCTTCAAAATCCTACCATCGACATAACATTACTTTGAGACCGAACCGGTTTTGTTTAACGACTTTGGCAGGCTGACGGGAATCGAACCACTGTTTTGAGGCGTCAGGGTTGCAGTAATACATCCATTTTTCATCACATGCGACAATTCTCCTAATAAATCTATCATCCATGGAATTAACGATAAGCTGATGAAAGATATCCACTCCGCGTTGAGCCTGTTCATGAGGTACGGACCTAGAACTTTTGTATGATCTTCTAAGTGTTAATGTGGCGATGTATTTTGTCTTTTGAAGCACGAAATGCTTCTGACAACCTACGTCAGGCAGCTCTACGTGTATTCTCAGTATTCCATACCTTGTGTAGTAGTAGCCTAGGTTATTTTAAGACGCTTTATCAACATCTTAGGTTATTTAGCGTCTGAATGAGATAAAGATGATAATGCCGGTGAAATGAATCCGGGGTCCAGCACCGAAAGTTACCTAGCATTTGTTCATATTGGGTTGAGGGAAAACCCCGAAAAAACCTCAACCAGGTAACTTGCCCCGACCCGGAATCGAACCCGGGTCACCTGCTTTCGCGGCCAGACGCGCTAACCATTACTCCACAGGTGTGGACTCCATACCTTGTGTTTTCCAGGACATTGTAAACCTTTAATGTCTCCTTCTTCATTATTGAAACTCTGGAACCATCGTTGTGCTACGCCCTCACTAACGACACCTTCACCCTCGACTTCACATATTCTTCGAGCCGCGGCAACAGCTTTATAATCTCGTTTCCGGTAGTGCTTTAGAAGGATTCTAATCTCAAACTCTATCACCACCAATTTATTTTGTGTTAACAATTGACGACTGTTACATTCTCACACAACAATCACAGCGTCCTGCAACTTGCATTGCCCAACTAAAGAAAATCATTAAAATCTTAAAAAATACGGAACTTAAAAAACAGTATTTCTTCTTCTTAGTTTCTTATGGTACCATCCTTGAGGATTTGTTGTGTAACTTTGTTTGTTAACTTCTATAGACCTGACACGCTAGATGAACAAATGATTAACACCCTAAGGGCCTAAGGCACAGATTCTTCATGATAATAAGCTTAGATTGCCTAAGACAGGCATGTCAATTGATGCCCACAGGAGCAAGCGCGCGCTTTAGAGCCCAGGAGAGCCTGAGCGCTTTACAGCGGAAAGGAAAGAGACAGACGAAAGAGGTAGTATATGCCGCTTGGTCGAGCTATATTCAGGGATGGCCAGCACTGATTCAATAGATAAAGGGAAGAGAACTTATTAAAACTGTATCCATGTTAATTTTTAGATTTTCCTGAGAAGTATAAGTGCATTATAAGAATGTAAGTTTTAATTTTAATGCTCATTTTTCACAAGTTTGATTTTTTATTCAAAAGAAATATTTTCTCAACTTTTCGTATAGAAAAGTGAAATTTTCAGGTATAGGCCTATTTTTTTAGTAGCCTTACACAATGTTTTCTTAAATATAATATACCGTATAATTATACATATTACTGATAATAGTGTATTGAAAATTTTGAAAATATTCGCATGGAAATTGTTTGTAGGGAAATGAATTAACAAAGCAACTACTGTTATATCATAAGTAAAAGATACATGCCCATGTGTTGTAAAAATGTCAGCTCTATAGCTTCAGCACATTTCGAGAAAATAATTTCATATTCTGATGATAGGAAGTTGCTCAAAAATATTACCTTAAAAGCATAATGCGATAAGAGTTTTGTAATGAAATATTAGTTACACTTACAAGAGATAAAGTACCTAGGTAACTTTGCTTTGTACTGTAATATTGTTTTGATTAGTTTATTGATTATTTTTGTAAGGCTAAAGATACCATCAATATAAATTCCAACTTATCATGTCATATTCAATCTCTTTTTTGGGGATATCACTTCTTTATGAATGATGTGTTTCATCCACTTAATACAGTATAATATTATACTACAATGGAATTTAAGTGAATATTCCTTCTTAACTCTCTATTATGTTATTAAAATTTAAAAGACAAGTGCAATATTAAGAAATCAGTGTTAGTACTTTTGTTTTACAGACAATATAAGCTTAGATAATATTAAACAGAAAGAAGCCATATAAAAATAACGACATAAAATTTCACGTTCCGTTTGAAGTTTGTGCACCACTGTTTTCTTAATACAACAGGCTGCTTATTCATATACACAACCCTTCCTCTTTCCATACTTAGCGCTTGATGCCCGCGCACGACGTCAAGGTCAGAAAAATGCGCTTGCTTTGACATCACTGCGCTAGATGAACAAATGGTTAACATCCTAAGAGCCTAAGGCATAGATTCTCCATGATGCCAAGTTTATATTGCCTATGACAAACGCAAAACATCCTTTCCCTATGCAGGTTTTGAACTCATGGCCGTAATTTAACGCAGCGTTAAAATGCGCGTACTTTACGACCTGTTTTCGAATATTTTTATAGCCTATAATATTCAATTTCCAGTGTGGAGAAAATCAATTTCAGACTGACAGATGTCACAGGATAGATAATTCCAATGGAAAGTCATAATTTGGCGGTATGTTATATTTTGATATAGACGCAGGTTATTAAATATATAATCTGTTATTGTTTACCTGTTTTAAAATTGGCGAAATAAATATAACATCCAGTTGTAAATAAAATGATTAACTCTGTCGATGACCCCTTTCTGTGTCTGGGCTAGGAACGGGGAACCTTTATCGTCCACTGGACTTTATGAGCGTCCACAGGCTAATCTCGGGGATTAGGCGGGATTGCAGTTTATGGTGGGTTTTTTCATCAGCAGATACAACCGCCCGACGCAACACTACTCAGCCTGATAACTCGGGGTTAATGCATCTGCCTCTCCTTTGAAAAGTATATGATCAAATCCGAACCAATTTGACTGCGAGCTGAGATTTCTTTTAGAAGCCGCACGGCGTGCATGAGGTACCTATCTTTTAATTTAAGCATTAAATATACATTTTAAGTTCATAAAACGGGACGATAAAGATATAAAGTTTTGAAAACTCAAACTAAAATATTAACAAAAGGAAAAAGAAAAAGGTTTGTCATCATCATCATCATCATCATCATCATCATCATCATCATCATCATCATCATCATCATTAGAAACCAGAAACACTAGATTATGTATATTTGTATGTATATAATAAATGCATACTTAGATAAATATATAAATACGTAAATAGATAAATAAATAAACAAATAATTATAATAAATAATAATAATTTATTTCCTACTGATTAAACAGATAATGTAGGCTATATAAATATTACACCAGAAGGAGCAAAAGCTCGTGCTCGGGTGCAGTTCAGTTTAAATAAATAAATAAATAAATAAATAAATAAATAAATAAATAAATAAATAAATAAGTAAATAAATAAATATATAAATGAATAAATGAATAAATGAATAAATAAATAAATAAATAAATAGATAAATAAATAAATACTTAATAAATAAATATACAACTAAATAAATAAATAACTAAATAAATAAATAAATAAATAAATAACTAAATAAATAAATAAATAAATAGCTAAATAAATAACTAAATAAGTAACTAAGTAACTAAACAAATAAAAAATAAATAAGTAAATAAATAAATAAATAAATAATAAATAAATAAATAAATGAATAAATAAATAAATAACTAAATAACTAAACAAATAAGAAATAAAAAAATAAAAAAATAAATAAATAACTAAATAAATAACTAAATAAATAAATAAATAAATAAATAACTAAATAAATAACTAAATAAAGAAATAAAGAAATAAATAACTAAATAAATAAATAACTAAATAAATAAATAACTAAGTAAATGACTAAATAAATAAATAAATAAATAAATAAATAAATAAATAAATAAATAAATATTAACTTAAACTCTCCAGCAATATCCTTAATATTTGCGCCGTTTTCAAGGCGTTGAATAATATTTACTTTGTGAGAAATACTCAGACGTGAACGTGTTTGTGACATGATGCTTTACTGGTATGCGGAGTCTTGAATTCTCGTCACAACAGACCAAGTTGTGCCGTTTTGCTGCCTTGTTTAGACTCAAACGTTTCTAGTAAACAGATGGGACAGTATAATTGGTATATTGCTTGGAGTAACTGTCTCGATTCTTTAATTATGGTATTCATGTAAATTGTGAATAACAGAGGGTGTAGTCCATATAATAATAATAATAATAATAATAATAATAATAATAATAATAATAATAATAATAATAATAATGTCAATTACTGTCATCTCCAAATTCTAACACACTTAAGCGTTCTGGTGTTTTATAACGTGAGCTGTTTCGGGACAGTTGCGATATGAGAAACTCTTGTAATTGTATTTGCAGTTTTTTTATTGTTTCTATAACCGTGACACTCGTAACACAGCAAGAAGAGGACAGCGAATATGTGCGCAACGTCAATTAAATTGTTTTCGCTTATCTCACGGAAATGGCTACCGAACTCTATCACGAACAGCGAGCGAGCGATCTGGCTGCATATTACGTGTTTGTGTTGCGCTTATGCCGTCTTACATAAATGTTCCTCTGCTGCTGCTTTGGACGGCAAGGCTAACACTGTGTATAATTAACGGCGCTATGCTATGCCGTTCTGTTCAGTACAACTTTAATTAAATAGATAACTGGAATGAAACCGATAAAACACCTGTCAACTGTAGGACTCGCAAGTGTAATATCAATACACACTGCTTGGTATCAATTCTACACGGAATTTCACCAACAAAATATGACTGTCGAAAGCCTGTAGTCGTCGGTCGAACGTCTTACGCCAGCGACTGGCATTGCAATTCCAGTGATGATGACAACGACGATGATATTATATTGGTAGGTTTTTATCGCTTACCGTGTAACCTTGAATTTCTTCATAATTTACTAAAAATTAATACTATAGGGGAGAAGTGGGTACGGTAAGACAGGGAGAACAGTGAGACATTTTTTATTAGATGGTAAATTTTGATGTTGAGATGTTGGTAACAGTGGAGTTGTAGGACTCGCAAGTGTAATATCAATACACACTGCTTGGTATCAATTCTATACGGAATTTCACCAACAAAATATGACTGTCGAAAGCCTGTAGTCGTCGGTCGAACGTCTTATGCCAGCGACTGGCATTACAATTCCAGTGATGATGACAACGACGATGATATTATATTGGTAGCTTTTTTTCGCTTACCGTGTAACCTTGAATATCTTCATAATTTATTAAAAATTAACACTATAGTGGAGAAGTGGGTACGGTAAGACAGGGAGAACAGTTAGACATTGTTTATTAGATGGTAAATTTTTATGTTGAGATGTTGGTAACAGTGGAGTTGTATGTTGCATGAGTAAAGTAACAGTATTTTCATACTCGATTTGATTCTAGTTATAAAGGTGAGTGATGAAAAAATAATTCGTAATTTTTCACTCTAGAAGTAAAATTTTGGCTTGTGTTTAATGAAGGTTATATTGGATATACAAATGAGATATAAATATGAATGTTTTGTTACCTAATACTATGGTATTTGAGATTATGTTTGGCAAAGTTTCGTTTTTCTTGTTTTAATTTTGAAGTGATGGCGTCATTTTTAAATGAACTATGCGTAAAGGGAACAGTGAGACATGCCATTGAAGGGTACACTGAGACGTCCCTTGTACCAATGATTTGCAAAAACAAACTGTAATTATATTACATTTACCAGTAACTAACATTAAAAATGAACATACTAGTAACCAATTTAGGAACTGTAGCTTAAAATAATGGATACATTACATTTTAATGGTTCCATAAATAAAAAAAATTATTCACATAATTTAAAAAAAATGTTAAAAAATAATAAATAATTACATTAAACTCTTATAATCATAAGCTTTGTTGTCACCAAAAATTCATTTCATTTTTTCACAAACGTTTGAAATGTCATGGAAAATTCACTTTTCCAAATGCTTCAGATGTTTCAATGGTTTCGAAGTCAGACATCAAAATGATTCTAAATAAGCCTACAGAACATGTCAAGTTAAAGAGACAGCAAGTTTTTGTTTTCTTTTGAAATAAATGTAAATCATTTCAATGTCCGCTAATGGACACTGTGGTGTCACACTGTACCCTCCTGAAAGGAAACAATGAGACATTTGCATTTTTTTGACAAGCACGTATTGTATATTATGTCCTTCATCTATTAACATTTTTGTTTATGTATTATTATACTCCATGTTTTAATGTCTATTTATATTGCACTCGCTTTTATAAATACTTCAATTATCACTTGCGTACATATGTCTTAATATTTTGTGTCTCACTGTACCCACCACTCCCCTAGGCCTACAAAAAACTGAATGCAGTGGGATTGAAGTGAGAACAGGCATATCAAGAGATGTACGCTAATTCCTAACAGAAAAATAAAAAAAAAAAAGTAAAAAGACAAGGAAATGGATACGAACGAGGACAAGGCGAAAAATGAGGAGGGCAATGATGAGGACGATGACGATAAATGGGATGAAGTTGAAAAGGATGAGGAGGAAAAATATGAAAATGAAGATTAGTATAATTAGAAGATTGAGGTTGAGTGTGAGAAGATGAGAAGGACGAGGAGAAGTTTGAGAAGAACAAGGATGAGAAATATGAGGAAAAGAATGAGGATGAGAAGGAAAAGAATGAAGATTAGCACGAGAAGAATGAGAAGGAAAATTTAGAAGATTAGCACGAGAATAATGAGGAGGAAAAAATGAAGATTAGTATGAGAAGAATGAGGAGGAAAAAATGAAGATTAGTATGAGAAGAATGAGGAGAAACATTTATAAGATTGAGGATATGGAGGAAAAGAATGAAGATCAGCATGACAAAGATTAGAAGGAAAACACTGTAGTATGAAGAAGGTTAGGAAGAAAAGAATGAAGATTAGTATGAGAAAGATTAGGAGGAAAATAATGAAAATTAATATGAGAAAAATTAGGAAAAGTATGAAGATTGGTATGTGAAAGATTTTGAGGAAAAGAAGAAAGATTAGTATGATAAAGGTTGGAAGGAAAATAATGAAGATTAGTGTGAGAATGATTAGGAGGAAAAGAATAAAGATTAGTATGATAAATATTAGAAGGAAAAGAATAAAGATTAGTATGAAAACGATTAGGGGGAAAATAACTAACAATAGTATGAAAAAGAAGAAAAGGAAAAGAATGAAGATTAGTATGAGAAAGATTTTGAGGAAAAGAAGGAAAATTTGTATGATAAAGGTTAAAAGGAAAATAATGAAGATTAGTGTGAGAATGATTAGGTGGAAAAGAATAAAGATTAGTGTGATAAATATTAGGAGGAAAAGAATAAAGTTTAGTATGAGAATGATTAGAGGGAAAATAACTAACAATAGTATGAAAAAGAAGAAAAGGAAAAGAATGAAGATTAGTATGAGAAAGATTTTGAGGAAAAGAAGGAAGATTAGTATGATAAAGGTTAGAAGGAAAAAATGAAGATTAGTCTGAGAATGATTAGGAGGAAAAGAATAAAGATTAGTATGATAGATATTAGGAGGAAAAGAATAAAGATTAGTATGAGAATGATTAGGGGGAAAATAACTAACAATGGTATGAAAAAGAAGAAAAGGAAAAGAATGAAGATTAGTATGATATATATTAGGAGGAAAAGAATAAAGATTAGTATGAGAATGATTAGGGGGAAAATAACTAACAATGGTATGAAAAAGAAGAAAAGGAAAAGAATGAAGATTAGTATGATATATATTAGGAGGAAAAGAATAAAGATTAGTATGAGAATGATTAGGGGGAAAATAACTAACAATGGTATGAAAAAGAAGAAAAGGAAAAGAATGAAGATTAGTATAATATATATTAGGAGGAAAAGAATAAAGATTAGTATGAGAATGATTAGGGGGAAAATAACTAACAATGGTATGAAAAAGAAGAAAAGGAAAAGAATGAAGATTAGTATGATATATATTAGGAGGAAAAGAATAAAGATTAGTATGAGAATGATTAGGGGGAAAATAACTAACAATGGTATGAAAAAGAAGAAAAGGAAAAGAATGAAGATTAGTATGATATATATTAGGAGGAAAAGAATAAAGATTAGTATGAGAATGATTAGGGGGAAAATAACTAACAATGGTATGAAAAAGAAGAAAAGGAAAAGAATGAAGATTAGTATGATATATATTAGGAGGAAAAGAATAAAGATTAGTATGAGAATGATTAGGGGGAAAATAACTAACAATGGTATGAAAAAGAAGAAAAGGAAAAGAATGAAGATTAGTATGATATATATTAGGAGGAAAAGAATAAAGATTAGTATGAGAATGATTAGGGGGAAAATAACTAACAATGGTATGAAAAAGAAGAAAAGGAAAAGAATGAAGATTAGTATGATATATATTAGGAGGAAAAGAATAAAGATTAGTATGAGAATGATTAGGGGGAAAATAACTAATAATAGTATGAAAAAGAAAAAAAGGAAAAGAATGAAGATTAGTATGAGAATGATTAGGGGGAAAATAACTAACAATAGTATGAAAAAGAAGAAAAGGAAAAGAATGAAGATTAGTATGAGAATGATTAGGGGGAAAATAACTAACAATAATATGAAAAAGAAGAAAAGGAAAATAATGAAGATTAGTATGAGAAAGATTTTGAGGAAAAGAAGGAAGATTAGTATGATAAAGGTTAGAAGGAGAAAATGAAGATTAGTCTGAGAATGATTAGGAGGAAAAGAATAAAGATTAGTATGATAAATATTAGGAGGAAAAGAATAAAGATTAGTATGAGAATGATTAGGGAGAAAATAACTAACAATAGTATGAAAAAGAAGAAAAGGAAAAGAATGAAGATTAGTATAATATATATTAGGAGGAAACGAATAAAGATTAGAATGAGAATGATTAGGGGGGAAATAACTAATAATAGTATGAAAAAGAAGAAAAGGAAAAGAATGAAGATTAGTGTGAGAATGATTAGGGGGAAAAAACTAACAATAGTATGAAAAAGAAGAAGAGGAAAAGAATGAAGATTAGTATGAGAAAGATTTTGAGGAAAAGAAGGAAGATTAGTACCACAAAGGTTAAAAGGAAAAGAATGAAGATTAGTGTGAGAATGATTAGGAGGAAAAGAATGAAGACTAAAGGGAAAAAGAATGAGAAAAATGTAGGTCAGCAGGAATGAATATATGAGAAGAATGAAAAGGAAAAATGATAAGAATAAGAATGAGAAGGAAAAGAATGAAGATGAATACGAAAAGAATGAGAATAAAAATAGGAAGAATCAGGATGAGAACAATGAGGAGGGGAAAAATAATTGTGAGGATGAAAAGGATTAGGATAAAATTAATGAACCTGAGGATGAGAAGGATGAGGAGGAAAATAATGAGAAGGATGTCATACATATCTTACATGCATACATACATCCACGAGGAGATATTTGTCATTAGTAGTTCATCTGTTTTTCTTTTTCTTTTTTTTTTTTTGCTGTTTAATTAAACAGAGTATATGGAAATAAAAAATGGTATAATGACGAATTGTATTTATTTATATACCATGTTATGATTAAGCTATATATGATTGACTTGAAAACTTTAATTTTTACTAAGTAAATCCAAAGAGAAACAATATGAATGTCCAGTAAAAGAGTAGTGGATGCCATCATTTCGACTACAACGTCATGAACTTATAGTGGATGCAAGCAAAAGCACACATAGTTGGGACATGTCATTTATTTACCGAGATAATTTCTTTTCCACTACTACAGGAGCTGCACATATCCAGCGAAGGCGCAGGGGCTTTAATAAACGGACTGCGGGTGACCGGGGGAGTGTAGCTCCCTTGGGTAGGTGGCGCGTTGGTAAGTCGTGGAATCGATGGCGACATGTTGTTCTGGTTAAGGATGCAGCAGGTTCAGGCACATGGACGATGACGATGGAATTACGAACAGAGGCCATCGATCTGAGGAGGCCGCAGAATCATATCACATAGGCTACAGGCGGAGAATAGGTCTCCATTCAGAACTGGTTGCTATGGCTGAATCGATACGATGACACCATGCAGTCAATCGTACTCTTGAAGAAGCGATCCTAATGACCATCAACAATCATTCCAACATAAGGAGGCTGCACAATAAGCATAAGGCTGCGGTGCTTTCCTCCAGAAAAAAAGGACTAATTTTCAATGTGGAATATGAGAGCTTTGGCAATTAATATGATACTTAGCCACCGGCGTAGCTAAGTCGGCTAAGGCGCTTGCCTGCCGATCAGGAGTTGCGCTCGAGCACGGGTTCGATTCCCGCTTGGGCCGACTAGCTGGCTGGGTTTTTCTCGAGGTTTTCCCTAACCATAAAGAGAATATCAGGTAATCTATGGCGAATCCTCGACCTCATATCGCTAAATATCATCTCGCTATCACACTAAATAACTTCGTAGTTGATACAGCGCCATTAAATAATCAAGTAAAAAAAAGTAGGCCTATAACACTTCACCGTATGAAAGCCTAGATCATATATTTAACAGATAGCTCATTCCTATGTTAAAATCGGTAGCACTTTGAAGAGAACAACCGCCAGCATCGCCACCCGTCCGCCGTAAACGAACACGAGATGGCAGTACAGTCGCTAATGCAATTCAAATGGGAATTATGACGTGACTCCTTATGTAACAACTAGATGGCAGCATAGTAAACATGACAAAAGATGTTACCATTAAAGCCTTTAAGGCCGAGCTATCTGGGTATAGGCCTATATCATCTAGGATGAAAGGTAAATGGCAGGAGTACACAGGAGTACACAGTCGTAACATCTATCTCAAAATTGGAGGTCGGTTGAGATCTGCTGTTATTATTCTGAGCGCTTCAATTATGAAAGAACATTCGTGTGTCACCTGGTGTAGTAAGAATGTTCCGTTTTTATTTTGTAGCCATCAACCGGGTTTGAACCAAAGAATCTCATACTATAAGCAATAGGACACTAATCACGGCAAATTGGATCTTATATTTACCAATGTCTCTTAAAAATTACTGAATGTTACTGTCGTTCTTGCCGAATCGTGTGTTCCCCAACGTTTTGAAATTACTAGTAACCAATAATATCCGTGCAACAAATTGGAACAAAAGAAAGCAGCAGGTCTAATCAGCGACTGAGGCAGCAGTCTCCTCTCTGACAACAGTATCAGATGTCGACAGCAATGTCCATCACCACCCCCTTCTTCCGTCTCTGCCCTCCCCAAATCCAGTGTGAGATCTCATCAGATATCAGCCCCAATAAAACAGCGTATAACGTCCGCTTAATGGGATATAGCGATGCTGTTTGATGTCAGTGGCAATTGTGGAGTAATACATCTTGGTGGATGCTGTGATGTGAGTGACGCGACGGATCTGCCTCCCTCCTTCATTCCATGTAGGCTAAGTGAATTACCTTGTCGGACTCTTCCGTTTCAATAACTAGCACACATCAGAGCGTTCTTAATTATCTGTTTTCATAGAAATTTTTGTATATGAATGAAAAACTACTTAAAGATTTTAATTCACTATTCACTACTTCAACTATTACGTGATGCAGACTACGACAGAAGTAATCAGTCAAGTGACGTCACGAACATACATAGGTTCTTTATACAGTATAATATCGTTTCTCAGAAAAAAAACCTATTCCATAACCAAAATGCAACGCTGCTACAGTATTTAATCATAGTAGTAATTTAGGCCCAAGAATATATAACAAATTTATATTTAAATATCCTAATCTTGTCAATTTTAATAGCTCTAGTATTACATTTAAAAAGTTATGTATGGATTTTATAAAAATTGAAAAATTGTAAATTTAAATTTATATATTCTAATTTCATAGTAGACATAAGACAAATTGTATTATATACTTCTTAATTTCAATTCAGGAATCCGTCCCTGAGCACGAATTCTACTCTTTCAAGGGCGAGCTAAAGTTTTTCTGTTTATTTATATTTTATGTTACAATTATTAGCAAAATAAATAAATGAATGAATAAATGAATGAATAAATGAATAAATAAATAAATAAATGTTACAATACCGATATCTATAAGCTTAGTCCAGATCAGCTTGCTTAATAAATTTAAATGTTATGTTTTATTTAACGACGCTCGCAACTGCAGAGGTTATATCAGCGTCGCCGGATGTGTCGGAATTTTGTCCCGCAGGAGTTCTTTTACATGCCAATAAATCTACTGACATGAGCCTGTCGCATTTAAGCACACTTAAATGCCATCGACCTAGCCCGGGATCGAACCCGCAACCTTGGGCATAGAAGGCCAGCGCTATACCAACTCGCCAACCAGGTCGACTGCTTGCTTAATATGCTAGGAGTATAACCTAACCAGTTTCCCCCATTATTAAATAATATGCAAGTGGATTATGGTGATTTTCTAGTTTGAAAGTTGAATTTTCCTTTGCCAACTTCGGTTCGGATTTCGGTACTGAGAAATACTACAATTGGTAGTGATTTTCTAATTGTTATGTTGGCAGCAGTGATAACAGTTGTCGGTAGTGCAAATTCTGAAAATTCAAATTATTCTATATTTTTGAGCCGATTACTGGAAGCTAATAGAACTTGAACATACTAATAATTAATTAATATCAGTATTAATGTTAATACGTAACAGTTATTTCATGTGTTGCGTTGCGTTGTAGTTACAATTCAAGATTATAGTCAGGTAAGGGTAAATAAATAGGCTATAACATACGGTGTGATACATGACTCCTCCAAGAAAGAAAGCGCGTGCCATTCAGACTACGCTTCAGGAATCTATAGTTCCTATGTATAATGAACTGAAGAAAGACGATAATGAGGAAGGAATTATGCGCACGGAGGCAGCAATTATAACCAGAATAGCAAAATTATTAGCAGTAAACATTCTTAAGCATACATTTCAAAGTGGTATTCGGTTTTCGGAGTTTGTACTGATCTTATGTTCTAGATTTAAACAAATTTTATTTATTTATTATTTATTTTAGTAAATATTCTTTTACAGTCATAGTTTTATGCCAAAGGAGAGTATTCTCCAAACTTCCCTCTTTTCCGTCTTCCTTTTCTTCTCCGCATACGATACATATAATTAGGTAATTCACGGTCAGAATAGGACAGGAAAACGAGAATGACGTCAGTATTCAATTCTCCACTCAGTCTCATTTTGCAGATGTATAGGTAAGTAGATACAAATTTGTGTCTGATGGATATAT
This sequence comes from Periplaneta americana, assembly GCF_040183065.1. Lineage (NCBI taxonomy): Eukaryota > Metazoa > Arthropoda > Insecta > Blattodea > Blattidae > Periplaneta > Periplaneta americana. Next base: position 136,612,422 of record NC_091128.1, read on the forward strand.
TTATAATTGATTAAATGGCGATCTTACTCGTGTTAATTATGTAAGCATGTGTGGCTTACAGCTATTTCGGTGTTACTTCGCACCATCCTCAGAGCCTACTAGATCTCGGCGCTATCTCAACTTCGCTGCCTGTTATGTGGGTGCGTTCGTGTGATGAAGAGTTGTGTCAAATAGTGTGTATGTGTTCTGAAATTGATCTGTGTGTTGAGAATTTGATCAGGGTGTGTTTTAGTGTGTCTGTATATTTCATATTGTTCTAGTGTGATGAGTTTTTGTTTTTTTTTTTTGGGGTTGTACGTGTAGGATTTCCATGTCTGTATTTATGTTATTGTATGTGTGGTTAGCATTAGTTATGTGTTCGGCAAATCACTTTTATGGGATGCCACTTGTTATAACACCTTCGCTTCTTCTTATTTGCCCAAAACTTCCAAACTCGCTGGGTCAGCCGCTGCATCTGCTGTCACAATTAAACGCAATAAGTATCTCGATCTTCTGGATCGATATAATTTTGTCGTTTTCGCCGTAGAATCTATAGGCCCATGGTGTTCCGAGGCGAAGTTGTTAACTTCTGATATCGGCAAGTAGGCCTATTTATCAGCACTTAACGATGATTCTCGCTCTACGGCTTTCCTCCGCCAAAGAATTAGTATTGCCATGCAAAGAGGGAACGCTATAAGTGTTATGGGGACTTTTCCAGAATCTAAATCGTTGGAAGAAATATTTTATTTCGAGTAGAGCTGTAGACAGTTTTTCGCATCCTTTAGTTTTGTTGCTAATTTCTAGTTTGTCCCTTACTAAACTGTTTAATTTAATTTCAAAATTGAATTAAAGTTTATTTTGTATAATAATAATAATAATAATAATAATAATAATAATAATAATAATAATAATAATAATAATAATAATAATGTTTTATTTTCGCTGGCAGAGTTAAGGCCATAAGGCCTTCTCTTCCACTCAACCAGCCTTAATCAATACAATACATAAATTTAAATTACAAATATTTTCACTACACTTAAAAGGTTCTCCAGCAATAATCTTCACTACACATTTATTTAAATTTAGATAAATCTATAAGGTAAAGTAGTAACTTAATTTATGAGCTAATTTAATTCAATGAATTATAATTAATTTAATATTTGAGATAGCTAGTAAAATGATGAAAATTAATTTAATATAAGCTTACTAGGACTATGTTACAGGGAGAATATATATATTTCTATTTCTATAATGAGAATATTAATGTAATTGCCATTAGAGGTTTTGTAAATCTATTTAGAGAAATTAAAGATAATAATAATAAGAATGGACAGATGTTAGTTTCATTATAAGTAACAAATATTAATCAGCAGTTTGATATGTTTTTTTAGATAATCATCATCATCATCATCATCATCATCATCATCATCATCATCATCATCATCATCATCATCAATAACTTCGAGGTTTAGGCCAATGGCCTGTTCCGCCTCCAGAATTATATCCGTCAAACTGGTCTCTCCAACTTCTCTTTGGTCTTCTCACTCGTCTTCTTCGTGTAGGTCTATAACACCATGTTCTGAAAGGTATCCTGTCGTTGGGCATTCTTGTTATATGGTCGTACCAATTATTTCTATATTTTTCAATTATAGTTGTTATACTCTCGACATTCAGTTCTCGACGTATATCTTCATTTCTCTCATGGTCCTGCAGTCTAAATCCTGCTACTGGCCTTAAGAGTCTCATCTCGGCGGCCTCAATTCTTCTCTGTTGGGCTCTAGTCAGAATCCACGTTTCTGAACCATATAACAATGTTGGAATTGCCAGTGTCTTGTAAAATTTGAATACAGTTTGTCTGTCGACTTTGTTTATGAGTGCACGTTTAATTGTACCAATAAGTCTTAAAAACTTATTTGACTTGTTTTCTACGTCTGTGGAGGATATGTAAGAGAGATCGCATCCAAGGTAAGTAAAAGAATTTACTTGTTCAATCATCTTATCCTCTATTACAATTTTAGTTCTTAGTGTATTATTTCCGCAGAAGAAGTTTTCCTGTGTGATATTTTTAGATTGTAGTTATTAGCAACAATTTTCAAGAGATGGACTGCTCTCTGTAGGTTATCTTCAGAATCAGCCAACACCAACTAGTCGTCTGCGAAAAGTAAGTAATCTAAAATTATATTATCTATAAAATAATGTGTTTTTAAATTGTTTTTTAGATAATATTGTTCTAAATTAAAGCATTAAGTGAAATTGTTAAATAATATAAAATCACTCTGTGAATTACTATTGTTATAATATTGTATTGTTAGTGGTATTTACATTACCTCTAATTTGTCATGAGAATATCCATTTGATCATAATAGTCTTAGCTATAGTATAATTATGTTCGTGTATCTATGTTCTCTTATTTGCTATATTATATAAAGCTACAGTCTTGTTTTTATAAATAATGTTGTTACAGCCTATACATACATACATACATACATACATACATACATACATACAAGTGTAGTCTATGTGTAAAATAGTTAATGAGTTATAAAGAATCTTGACAACACTTTTGATAATATTGGGCCTACAGTAGCAAATAAGACAAGATTTGCGGGAGGCATTATTATATGAATTTTCTTTGGAAATATGAATAATTCTTCTCGAAGACTGATATGAAATATGTCTGTTGTTTAAAGTAAAATACATGCATTGAAACTACATGAGTACCCCATTTGGTTTTTATGTTAGGAACCTGTGTTGTGATCCACATCCTAGCCGTGTTCGTGTAGCTGACAAATCAGTGTGATAAAAGATAGCTTCTGTTAATCCACCCATTTCGTGCAGTCATTAGATAACAGATGGCGGCACTATGATATATATCGTTCCCATGGGATAACTAGATGACACCACGATCCACAATAGGCTGTATGACATAAAAAGCACCTCCCCAAAATACACAAAACCACCTTCAGAATGCAGTAGACAAAATGATCATTACACGGTTTGATACCCCTCATGCATAATGTCACCACCAGTGTGGTAACCACCCCCTACCCCTCCAAGATATAAAGCACGACATCATTACAGGGACTAACTAAATCTTCTTTTATGTCTCCCATCTTTTTATTATTATTTTAATAAGGAAAAAATCTAGTACCATCTGCTAACGCAAACATTTTTTGCGTTATTTCTTTTTTTGTAAAAGATGACACAGTCGGAGACAACAGAGAGGCTGTGCTACAGTAGGGGTGGCTGAGGGTGAGGGGTGTTATGTGCGATGGCCACTTTGCATTCAGGGCGCAGAGGGGTGAGCGAGGGCGCTGGTGTGGGTGGGGTTTGGGTTTGTATATTCGCGTAGACAGTTGGTGTTGCTCTGTTCTAAAGTTTGAATAGGGTAGGGTAGGGTAGGTGCAGTCATATGGGGTTCATAAGGGTGAAAGGAGGAGATTCAGCTGGAGGGTGGGTGTGACGTTGGAATAATGATCATTTCGGGGAGAGAGGAACAAGTAGAGTGAGGTAGTAGCTACGTAGCGAAGACGTAGGCAGTGGCGGTTAAACACCAGGCACAGGAGGAGCAGTGCTATATGGAAATTCTAGAAATTTCAGTTACTTCTGTATTATAATATACAGTAGAACCCCGATTATCCGTCATCCTATTAACCGATTGGCGGATTATCCGACTGTCTTTCTCTCGCATTTTTTTTACTACAGAAATATATGAAGTACTGTGGACCTACATTACATTAGCACGTTATTTTTTTCTGGAAAGAGTCCACACCTGTGGAGTAATGGTCAGCGCGTCTGGCCGCGAAACCAGGTGGCCCGGGTTCGATTCCCGGTCGGGGAAAGTTACCTGGTTGAGGTTTTTTCCGGGGTTTTCCCTCAACCCAAATACGAGCAAATGCTGGGTATCTTTCGGTGCTGGACCCCGGACTCATTTCACCGGCATTATCACCTTCATATCATTCAGACGCTAAATAACCTAAGCTGTTGATAAAGCGTCGTAAATAACCTACTAAAAAAATTCCGGAAAGAGCTATTACAAGACTTCAACCCTTACACAGTATGGTCTATTTTTTTTATTTATCGGAGCTTCCTCAAATTAGAGGCTCCATTAGATAAAGCATACAAAACAATACAAGAACAAATAGATGATGAGAGCTAAAAGAGTAAGAAGGCAAACAAATACACAAACAAACAATGGCAGTTTACAGAAGAAAAAAAAAATTTCAAGTAATGACTCAATGAAAGCTAAGAAGGAAAAAGAAAAATGATAATGGTGCGTCAATTTTTTCCATCCACTGAATTAGAGTCCATATAGGTGGTTCCGTAAAAGTTTGACTGACTCTCTAATTATGAGGAGGGCCAGTTCATTCAGAAAAGATTTGTGCAGTCCTAGGGTCTTACAGAATTTAGAAGAGAAGTTGGGTATCGTTCCTCTTGCTCCAAACATCAATCCCGTAACACTGATATCGTGAAGTTGGTATTTATCTTTGTAATACGGGATGGTTGGAACGTAGATTGCTCGTTTCTCCTCATGTACGTCTTCGGGCTGTCCTTTGTACGTTTCAAACCTGATGGTGGGGGTCGATTATCATACCCTGAGACAGGGATCCGCTAATGGCGATTATGTCAATTCGTCTGTTACTGCCATTGTCGGCGGTTCCGTGGACTTCTTCATAGAGTTTTCGTAATGCATAATTTATATATTAAATTTCTTTATGGGTAGCAAAAGAAATCGTGTTGTGCTAAGTATAAAAAAGTGCAAATAACTGAGTGGATTAGGGAACGAGAAACTGTGGCTCATCTGAGAATACGGGATTAAAATCACAACTGTGTGTAATTCAATAAAAATCGAGGATAAAGTGTATAATGTATGTAAATCTACAACATGAGACCTCCACTATTCGTATCTTTGCACAGACAGGCATAACAAAGATTTTCCTTTCCTCTTAAAAACCCGTTGTTAACAACCAGACATAAATCGGTGAACTTCCGGTCCACTACCTAGCCTGTTGAATACAAGGCTATAGAGAAAATCACGAAAGTGTAAGCATTATTTACTAAATTTACGAATATCTTTTATGCCCACGGATAATAGAGGTCCTACTGTAGTAATATATTCTCAGGATGTTTTGAATATTTTATTTTTACAGCAAATCATAGGAACGAAGAAATAAGTTATGGAATAGAATTTCTGGAGGCGGACACTATGACCCAGCACTGCGACCTTTCACGATCTATTATGCTAACCGTCAAGATAGGCGCATTCCCAAACCCACACCGGCTGACTACATTAAGTTTCGCTACGTACCCAGGTTTCGAGCAGACAACTCCCCTCGTCTCTAGGCTAGCCCCCTCCGTGCGTCGTCAGCCGAAGTAAGAGGAATGGTATGGAATGATGACGAAATGGAGAAATATTGAGGGAATGATGTAGATCAGGGATGAGACGATATTAGCTCCCAATCATGGTAGAAGAGTTCGACCTTGATCACGAGCGCATAGCGCATCCACTACATAGCGTCGTAACGTAGACAACAGGGATGTACATGCACATGCAGCGAATAAAGGCAGCAATTATTACAATAACTTGTGTTACTAATTTTCTGGCTACATAATAGGGCTAATTATTTAATATAAAAGTAAATATAAACAAATAGCAAAGGAAAGAAGTTTTAAGAACAAAAAGAGAAATAGGAAAAGTTAATTGTTTGTAAACCATTTTCTTGTTAAAATCAATTATTTATTATGTAAATACTTTATTTCATTGGTTAGGAGAAACTAATAGGGTCTACCTGCTCGACGTGTGTGATCTCTAAGTACTTTTGAATATTTGTTGAAAAAATAGTAATGACAATATTGATTGAAATAGAGTATATTGATTGTGTGATTGTGAAAATGTAGTCCTTACTCTCCAGTCGTGATTATGTAATGAGTTTTCTTAGAGTGATTTGTGAGATGCACGTAACACGAAAAAGACAAATTGATTAAATTAAAATATTGAGAGCCATCGTAATTTTTGGGGTCAATCATTTAAGGGGGATATGTATGATTTTTAAAACTTCTACAATTTTCGGCCAAAATTTGTGAAATTTAAACTATATAAACAGATCTATAATAATATCATCCGTACAAAATTTGGTGCAAGTAGCCTAGATCTAATAGTTTTGAAATTATATTTTATATATATTTTACATTGACGTTACTAAAAAAGCTCCTTGCATCAAAGTTTTCAAAATGTTTAGTCCATATTTGCTCAAAATCTTGAAAATAGTTATTGGGATAAAAGTGAATTAGCTTTTTGAGCTTAGTAATAATAACAAGCAACAAATAAAACATCAACAATACATTTTAAATAAAGGAATAAAAGGAATCTAGATACAATCTACACTGGACTTCATCACCATGTTCGAAGCATAAATATTGTATCTTCCACTTTTCCTTGAAAGCTTTAAGCGCTTCCGTTCCGTCATGATGCGCTGTGTTCTAAGATCTGTACATCCTTTAGCAATGTTTACAGGTAAAAGAGCTCCGCGCGCGCAGCGGGCATAAAAGAACTCTCGCTCGACATTATTAGTCACCATCGCAAGACTGATATAGATGCTGTAACTAACTTCTCGCAGTGTGTTCACATTAGTTGCAGCCGAGCCTGTACAACGCAACTGCTTCAATTTACATCATTGTGTAAGTCTTACACTATGAAAACAAAGTTTAAAGAAACAAAATTTATATATGAATTAGCTTCTCAATACTTAACTCATCTTACAGTTACACTCGGCCACAGCTGACTTCCGCAACGTAACAAAAAATTTTCCACAGGAAATTGTACAACAACTTTCACCATGTTTTCAAGCTGATAGTCACGTCATATGTCAATTTTTATCTAATGAACGTTTTAAATTTTAACTATATTTTATTCTTGTATAATTTATATAATTGTTTATTGATTTCTAACCAACTATGAATTACGTTGTTCACTTTTATGTGTTACTGTTGTAGATCTTTTAAATGTATTATAGTACTGAATAACTATATTGTACTTGATAAACACATAGATGGCTATTACACAAAATATTAATAAATTATTTGCATTTAGTAAATAAATAATTTCTGCTACAATTTTAAATAAATAAATAAATAAATAAATAAATAAATAAAAACACAAATAAATAAATAAATACACAAATAAATAAATAAATAAATACACAAATACACAAATAAATAAATACACAAATACACAAATAAATAAATACACAAATACACAAATAAAGACACAAACACACAAATACACAAATAAATACACAAATAAATAAATATACAAATAAATACACAAATAAATACACAAACAAATACACAAATAAATACACAAATACACAAATAAATACGGAAATAAATAAATACACGAATAAATAAATACACGAATAAATAAACAAACAAATAAATAAACAAATAAAATAAACAAATAAATAAACAAACAAACCAACAAACAAACAAATAAATAAGTAAGTAAGTAAATAAATAAATTATAAATAAATAAATAAATAAATAAATAAATAAATAAATAAATAAATAAATAAATACTCTTCTCAATATATGCACTAGTTCGAACATGAAAGAGGCAACCGATACATTACAAAACTTTGTTTTATTTCATGTATGAAAAGCGAATCTCAGGATCTGTGCTAAAATCCTTAAGCGGTTAAAACATGAAGGGGTGGGAATGGCTTTTAAGGAACCCGGAGGTTCATTGTCGCCATCACATAAGCCCGCCATCGGTTCCTATCCTGTGCAAGATTAATCTAGTCTCTATCATCATATCCCACCTCCCTCAAATCCATTTTAATATTATCCTCCCATCTACATCTCGGCCTCCCCAAAGGTATTTTTCCCTCCGATCGTCCAACTAACACTCTATATGCATTTCTGGATTCGTCTATATGTGCTACATGCCATGCCCATCTCAAACGTCTGTATTTAATGTTCCTAATTATGTCAGGTGATGAATACAATGCGTGTAGTTCTGCGTTGTGTAACTTTCTCCATTCTCCTGTAACTTCATCCCTCTTAGCCTCAAATATTTTCCTAAGAACCTTATTCTCAAACACCCTTAATCTCTGTTCCTCTCTCATAAAATATAATAGTGTTGTTATTTCTCAATGAGGACACGACCAATGCATGAAGAAAGGAAAGCCACAAATATTGGATTGGTGCATAAGATCGTAGCGTTTTTCTGTACTTTCATTCATCTGCTGTCCATGTTTCCACGGCAACCAAGTATTTATTTAAGCTACTAACTTATGCACCACCCAACATTTCCAAATATAAAAAAAAATGGCGATAATATTACAGAAAGAAAAATGTTATTTGTCATCTGCAAAGCGCCTGCTTTTAGATTTGATTTATACAATAATATCAGATCTTAATGTCTGTAATTTTTTTTTTTTTTTTTGCTAAATACTTACTGACGTAGATAAAAGTAAATTTTTTTTTTAAAGAAGACTGTAAGTGTTTTAGTACCGTACTTACGCTTCAGCAATGCTCAATTAATGTAGGTTTTGAGGGTAAACAGGAGAAAGTTAGTGCTGTAATCATCATCTCAATCGAGTATAATTATCCGAGACTACTTGTAGTGTATTATCTCTTCTTATCTTTAACATTCCTTTTCATTAGATCTTAGTAGAGTGAAATGGCTTAAGCCAGGCTTTATGTCTGTAAACGTCACGGTCATCATTACAACTTGGACATTTGTCAGCTTACAATGTTTCTGTCGCAGGTGAACGTCCGGAATCGTGATATCTTCACGATACCGCGTTACGATACCAGAGGAAAAAATAAACTTTAAATGCTCGCTTTGTGCATGCCCCTACAGGAGACGCACAAAAAACACGCGCGCGCGCGCGCGCGCACACGCACGCACGCGCACACACACAAATACACACACACACAATCCAATGTGCCCCTGCAGCCTTGGAGAGCAAACTACATACCATCTCATCCATGAATGCAAAATATTGGAAAGACAAAGGAAAATTCTGAAGAACCAGATTGTATCTAGCGGAGGGAATTGGCCAACCACTTATAGTAACCTCATAGCAAGATATACAAATGCATTCTCAAGATTCATTAAATCGATTGACTTCGACAAATTGCAGTAATACCGCAAGTCAGATGAGATGGAAATGTATCATATGTATTTTTTCAAGTCTGCAGAATTAGAATTTCAATATAAAAGAAAAACTCAATATCACACTTCTATATAAGTATTATACAGTGTATATATATCAAATGATAACTGATGTAAATAGGTTTTAGTTTTACTTTTATTTTCTTTTTGGGATTATATATATATATGTATATATATATATATATATATATATATATATAAAGTAACAATATTCATCCAAATATACATCCATAAATTAGAGAAGGAAAAAAAAACCACCACCAACATTAAATAAAACAATCACCTCCAAATTCGAAAGTCAATGAATTTCAACCACCTCTGCTAAGATAGAACATACAGCTAAAAACTAAAACATGTATATTACTTTTGTAATGGGGCATGTTGTGGGGGGGGGGAAAGAAAAAAAAACACACCCTCGAAGGATATGTAGAAGAAAGACGGAAACTGTTCTATAATAATCTATTTAATGAAACATATTCAAAATACACTGCCTGATCACAATAAATAGGAGAAAAGTTGCAACGGACAGAGATGTGAACGATATAGGCCTATCGGTTTTTCCGAAATATCGATATTTTCGTTTCGGTATATCGATATAGAAATTTCGATTCAATAGGCCTATATTATAAAATATATCGGTTTTCTAAAAAGTGTATAGTTTTTTGTGGAATTAATATTATCATTATCAACATTAACAAAATACACACTAGTTAACTCCGATAATTCCCTGAGAGATGGCGCTAATAAAGGTGGACAGTTACATATTTGTGCAACCTTGAAATATCCAATCCAGTCAATATCTTGCTCTGATTGGCTGGACTTGAATTCGAATTCAAACTGTTTAATATGCAGTATCAAATTCAAAATGCAATGTGTGCGAACGTGAGACTGAGACGGGAGGTTCATCTGCTACTGTTTTATAGGCCTACAAGTGGCAGAACTCCGTTGTAGGAGGTTACTAAACCTTACCGCTGTGCTGAAGGTGGGGTCTGGAGTTTCCGTTCATTAATCTGAACCATTGTCGCTACAACTGACAAGTCAACTGACGCATCACTGCTGACAGTACGCGCTACTATTGGCTGACAATTAGGAAGAAGGAAGTGAATAGTAGGGGAGAGTTGGGTAGTATCGGACATCGGGTAATATCGGACAGTGAGTTTCTTTCATCTACCACAAGATGATAATATCTGAATGACATGGTTACGTTTCTGTGATGTCGCATACTGAAACGTAACCATGCCATTCAGGTACTACGATCTGGTGGTAGATGAAAGAAACGCACTGTCCGATATTACCCGATGTCCGATACTACCCAACTCTCCCCTATATTGTGTCACTCTTTATGATTGACGCATGCGCACACCAACGGAGTTTTGTAAGTTGTTCCCCTATAGTATTAATGTTCTCCAAGGTAGGAGCAACTGGCACTCTGAAAAGGAACAGTCTGACCTCAAAACGGCTATTTTCTTTTGGCCGATAGCTAAATTAAGAATTTATTTCCGACGTCTCTTTATATTAATTCTTTACACCAGTCACTGCTTTCGGAAATTACTTCTTTTCTGATTTAAAGTACATAATTAATCCTTCTATATCTTCATTTATTAGTCTGCTACTTCTTGTTAACTTCCAGTACTGATATTAAACATGCCATCTCCAACATTTATAATATGCTTTATTATTATTATTATTATTATTATTATCATTATTATTATTATTATCTTCATACATATCGTGAGACTCAGTCAAATGTTCAATCATTTACTTGCCGGCTTTTCACTAAAGAGTACCTCATTTCCAATTCTGCTTTAGAAGATGTGAAATTTGTGATAAATGAAAGCGGTTCTAAGGTCCGTTTTTCGTAGTGTTTCAATTTTTCCTATCAATCTGATTCCACGATTGCTCCATTCTCCTCATATTATTACGATATTGCTCTTGAATTACCTCTCTCTCTCTCTCTCTCTCTAAAAAAAAAGGATGTTAAATGTAGAATTGCCATTACTATGTACAAAAAAGATTTGAATAAATTCTCTAGTGTGTTAAGGTAGTGGTCTGTAGTAGCTAACCTTAAGACAGTGAACTGAGCTTCCGTTGAGCAGAGTGAGAATTACTGATTATTGTGGTTGGAACTTAGTGCGGTCAGTCGTCACCTGAACCCACGCCACTGGGGCGCCGCGCAGGCAGCCTAAGACGGCCAGAATGCGCTCTATGAGAGGCTTTAACGTGTAACATATAGGCTGAGTCCACAGTGCTTGTACTCAAAAGACGTTCTTACTTCAGTTGCTTTACTTAGGAAGCGGTGCACACATTGGGAGATGCAGCACAAGAAATGGCAAAATACAGAAAAAAAAAATCACTTTCAATACCATATTTACTCGCATATTAGACCCCTTTCTTCCCTTTCTTATATACGCATATGTATAAAACAGTAAGGAAATACAGTTTTTAAAATTAGGCAACAGTAGACCTTATAATCTTTTCGCTGTAAGAAATACGCTAATGTAAACAATAGCACGTGACTGAAGTGAGGCTTCATTGGCCGCTGTTTGGCGCCATAGATTCTCAGTACGTGTTCCCGCCTACTGTTGTACATTCTGTTTCATGTTAAACATTTCCCGTTACTCGTCAAGTAGATCTAACCTCACTACTATGCATTCGTTTGCTTAGGAAACATTTATTTTATAATTACTATAATTAAATTATTTTTAAGTCTTACGTCTTCACAGTTGAGGATGCAGAAGCCATACGTCAGTACCACGTGCTTACGTGAACAACTACGAGCTCAAGTGACGCCAGCTTGTTACAAGAACAGACTACCTCGGTATACTGTTGGTATTCATCCGCGTTCATAGTACATAACAAAATAACAAAAGTAGCTTTTTTCTTTTACATAGCGTCTTACATATGAGTAAAGTTAAATGTTTCATCGTATTTAACAACTAGAATTCAATGTTTTATTTTCAAATAATACAAGATTATGGTTTCCAAATACGAACTATATTTTCCTGCGTCATGTGAGTGTTTCGACTGGGAGCCAATCACGGGTATGACAGCAACGTGCTTATGTTTGCATTAGGATTTTTCTTACAGAGAAAACAGTATAGGCCTAAATATACAATAGAATTAGTTTAAAATGCCAATAGGTTACATTATCACATTCAATTTAAATGGCACAGAATAATTCGCCCACTTGTTGCTCATTTTTACATTCAAATTGATCTCTTTCTTTGGATGACTGACTTCGGAAGTACGGTGTGCGAAAACCGATACCATTAGTAAAAGAAGAAAGGGGATTTGTCAGTCTGTGCTGTGACAATGAGAGAAATAACGGGGCAGAAAGTACGATAAATAGTTTGAGGATAAACAATGAGACATCTCTCCTGTTCCTTTTTGTCAGCGCGGAGACAATTGGAGAAGTAACGGGATGAGACAGGATGGTTTCAGAAGCGGGTTTTACATTGCAATCTTTCCATGAGTTTTTTTATTGATGATGTACACTAAGTCAGCCTGCTGTGCAAAAGTCTTAAGCAGAAATTCAGAATCTACAGCCTTGTAAGTGTACATATGATTCAAAACCCTCTAAAGACCATTTTGTTCACAATTGTTTTATGCGCACATATTGCTTGCTAAGAATTAATTCGAATGATTTATATAATTTTAATTTAAAAAGTCACTAAATTTAAAGAAAGTGGTTTGTTAAAAGTCACTGCTAGGTTGAAAATTCCCTCTATTTGCCACCAGTTACTGTTAAAATTCTTCAATTTGTGAAAGTTGATATAAGGGATTTTGAATCTATAGGATTCATATCATCGTTACCTTAACTCCAAAACCTCGTAACTCGCTCGGATGTCGATTTTCACTTTTTGGGATTTTTTTTAAGTATATCCAAAGATCCATTTACTGACAAGGCAGTGAAGTTTAGTTTAGAATACTAGCACTAAAGCCCAGTTCCCACAGTGTTTGTTTCGTTGCGTGTTTCCTTGCTAGCCAGCAAGCTTGGTTCTCTGGTGGGTACGGCGATGGCTCCCGTTTTTACTACAATGCTGATTGCTGTTCACATGGAATTGGGTCTTTTCACAGTTCAAATTGGAAAATCATCTCCTGTTTCATCTGCTGCCAACACTCATGATCAAAAGAAACTAAACCGTGAATGGAAAACAACTAAAGTCCTACATTAACAATAGTAAATGTCGTAATAAGGTAATTAAACGAGAAGTGTAAAACAGCTTAAGTCCGATATTTAATTGCTGTTTCTTAGAAACTAGGGAATATGGAAAAAAACAGGTTTAGCTGAAAAAAATGAACATGGCGACATGGTTTCAGCGGTGATATTATATTATCATTTTTGGCTCCAGCCTGTAAATCAATACGGGAAATAGCAAGCAATCTAACCTCAAAATCCAGTAAGCTAGTCACCAGAGCGCGTTATTTCCAGCAAGTGAGCACGTAGGGTAGCCATCAGCGCTCCAAACTTGGAATCCATCACAGAAACAAGCACCATGGGAACCGGGCTTAATATTGGGTTATTACGATACCACTTAATTTGTATGTCTGTGAATATAGGCCTACTTTCAAAATCGCGCAAAAAAGTCAACATCGACTTTCGAACGAGTTACGAGATTTTGAATTTAAGGTAAAGGTATATCGAAAGTGTGTAATATGTGGGTATATATTTTTTTCATTTTTTTTTTCACATAAATTAGGGGGATCTTATATTCGAGGGAGTCTAATACGAGAGTAAATATGGAACTTTTGTACAGAACGACTCATAATATTTTCCATTCCTTGACATGGAAAATCTTGTAACACTTCTTTGTTCAAAATATAATTATGATCTCATTTTTAAAATATAGTGTCGTTTCAGGAGTGTGCTATCGGATGAGATTTTTATCTCAGAACGTTTCCCTTAGCACTAGTTTTCACCTGTACATTAAGCATATTTAATGAATGAATGAAATTATAGGTTTTTATCTTAGTCTTACTCACCTGAATGTGAACCTAATGATGACGAAAACGATGGTGTGCTTTAATTGATCACACACAGTTCAACTTTTCCACCATTGTTTCACAAGCACTTGCTATTTACCGCACGGACTTCAAATAAGCTATAGACCTAACCAGATGAACGAATTTTATTAGGTATGTTCATAAAACTTATCCAAAAGTAGCACATGTATTCAGCGGGGTACAAATAAAGCATTAAACACATGTTCTCCGTTCTGGTGAGAACATTTCAAGATCTCATGTCAGATAAATAAATAGACTTTCTGAATAGCCCACACTCTGTTCACTATCCACTGATATGTGGCGCTTAAAAGTTTAATTCATTCGATTCAATCTATAACGACCTTGGTTTAATGTTGTACACCGCATTACTTCTATTATGCATAAATTACATTGAAACTATGTGTACAGCAAACAATTTGTAATAGGCCCTAAACTAGAGAAATCCGTCTGAAAGACCCCTCAATAAAACTCATCGTTCCACTATCCGAAAAAAATAAGATTAGCCAGATCTCAAAGTCTAAAACAAGAAACAAAATATTTGCCTCAACGAAAGTTACATCATTTCCATTTGATAATAATATTGCAAAACATATAGATAACTTCTATCACCATAATCTCTATCTTTAGGTTATCATCATTCTTTGTTACACAATTTTGATCGCTTTTCTATTATCTTTAATCTAGCAACATTTCGAAATTGTGAACATAAATTTTGTTGTAACCATTTTTGTTTGTAAGTCATAAAATGATGTTCAAATCCAGGAATTTGGTGTATCAAATCTAGAACAAATTTATAAACAAACATTGCTGATTTACTTCCATAAAAACCACAATAAATTTAAATATGATCATCACGAATACCATACGAGACAAAATTACAGTTTCTTTCTAAATACTCCGAAATGCCACACAACTGCTGGATTAAAACACAGCAGAAGTTTTGGACCCAAAATATATAATGAATTAATTAGAGCTTACCCTGAGCTAAGTACACTTAACACACACAGATTTAAGAAACAAATCAGATTAATTATTTAATTGTTTAAGCTAATTGAGTTAAAAATTGATACTCTAATATTTATGTACTTTTGTATTTTCTATTTGTATATAGACCCTATTATTTATTACATGCTGTATTATTTGACCATTTATTAATGTTATTGTGCTCAATGAACTCTCTTAATTTTGTGATATATTTTGTATAATTGATCTGAACTGCGCCCGAGCACGAGCTTCTGCTCTTTCGGGCTGCAATGCCTAATGTAGCTCAAGTGTAAATAAGTAAGTAAGTAAGTAAGTAAGTAAATAAATAAATAAATAAATAAATAAATAAATAAATAAATAAATAAATAAATAAATAAATAAATAAATAAATAAATAAATAAATAAATAAATAAATAAATAAATAAAAGATATTCACATTTCAATTCTGCATCAGTTATAGAATTTTCATGTTTCTGCGTTAGCCTAAATGAGTCTGTGATCCCCAACTCTGAAATCACCAGAGCTTTCATACTCAAAATGTATTGTTACGGATTAGATTTAGAGACTAGAAACTATGGATACATGGCTCATGATCTATGATATACTGCAACTACGACATATAGAAAGCGAATCTTAAGTAAAGTCATTAATTTCAAGGAGTTATTCTTTGAGATAGTTCAAACAGAAAGGTTTAACGCAATTTTGTTCGTTTTTGCTTTCTTTTCGAGATAAAAATTGTTTTATGTGAAACATTTCATAGCGTTTTTGGGAAAGTAGTTACTTTAATTCCCAATATGTTCAATCAGTTTTAAGAGAACAGTGTTTTACGATAATAAATCCTTGAAAGAATTTTAGGTTTGTCCTTTAAATGTGCAGAAATTTTATCTGAATAAATGTGACTTCGTTATGCAAGAGAATTTTAAAATATTACACTAGTTCGGATCAAATTTCTGCACAAAGGTCAAAACTAAAATTCTTTCAATCATTTATTATTATAATACACTGCTCTCTTAAATTGACTGAGCATATTAGGAATTAAATTAATTGCTTTCCCAAAACACGCTATGAAATGTTTCATATAAAACAATTCTTATCTCGAAAAGAAAGTAAAAACGATCAAAATTGTATTAAACTTTTTTGTTTGAAATATCAACAAGAATAATCCCCTGAAATGGATTTGAGGGAGGTGGGATATGATGGTAGAGACTGAATTAATCTTGCTCAGGATAGGGACCAATGGCGGGCTTATGTGAGGGCGGCAATGAACCTCAGAGTTCCTTAAAAGGCAGTAAGTAAGTAAGTAAATAAGTAAGTAAGTAAGTAAGTAGGTAGGTAGGTAGGTAAGTATAATTCCCTGAAATTAATTACCTTACTTACATTTCATCCTATTTACAAGTCTTTATCATTACAGATACGATTTATTGGATTATATTACAGCAGCTGGTAGACTATTGACTATCTTCACTAAAGCACATTTTACATCTTCTGAAAATAATATTGTAGGCACAGGCTGGATTTCGTCTCGTTCGATAGAACTGAACGTAGAACATAGTCTCGTTAAATTTATGAACCATAGTTGTCTTGTACACTAAAGCTTCAGTTTTAACAATTTTGTCGCTTTTCAAGGTGATGTCTTGGATAGAGCTGCCCGATGACCTAACTTTCTTAATTATTTCGTGGGAGACAGTTCTTGCCTACAACCTACGTCACAGAGTTTTTATTCAGTTAGAATGCTATTTATGAGTCCTCTTTTCATTTAGAAAATGAGTCTGTTTCTCTAAGTTTTTTCATTAAATTTTGAATTGTAAATCAGATGGTATACTGAAAACCTGGATATTTTCTAAGAAACCTGACACGTTAATTTTTGTACGATTTCTCCGTAATACACGTACCTACCATGAATCAAGATTCGCTTTTCTGATTAATACTACAATGGCGAAATAAACTGAACAACACTGAATGGAAGTCAGCTATATACACTATTGCTCTAACATTAAGGACCCTTCAACCTATGTTATCTCTCATACTACGCAACTCAAAATCTTTCTACGCTCGATTCAGGGGAAATGTGCACACTATTTCCTCGAAAGTCACGTTCAATCAATCAGTAAAAAGACGACGGCATGTACGTGAGAGAAACCTGTCTCCTGGCGGACGTTCTGAATAAAATAAACAGCCAGAAACATATATAACGCGCGAACGCGTTCAGATATGAGATTTGAATTTCTACATAACACTTACTCTCTTTTCAATTAATTTCTTTCATCTAGTGTGATGTCCTGTTTATTTCTCTATGCAGCAGATCTGCCTGTAGGAACCATCATATGTTGTGTTTATTACTTGCTCTTGCTGTCATACTGGTTTCAACCTTTGTCAAGCGTGTTGCAATTCCTGTAAAATAGAAATGTAGTATGAATACCATAATTACAGCTGTTTATTGTTATCAAACTTGGATTGCGACCTTTGGTCCATTTCATCCTATCTCGTGGGAAGTAAACAAAAGGATAACCTTGATCATGTGGTCAGCATTACACAAGAATAACACTTAAAATATTAGAGGAAAACATAAAACAACACATATCAAAACATCTAGAAGGTAAATCATCACTTTTTGCAAAACTCAAATCCGACTGCGCAAAATTTGTAGCCAGAAATGTTGGCACAAGAATCATAGCTGTGGACTGAACTCCAAAGTCTTATGTGAACTTGACCTAAGTGTGTTATGTTTTAAGTCTCTGTCGAGCTAATACATCCTTAACATGAAAATAATAATCACCGATATCGTGGACATTCACACGTCTTTACGTGATAGTTTGGCTTGGCATTCGTAGTAATACACTACTGTAGATAAGATTAATGCACTCGTCACAATAAACAAGTTAGACTTACTGATCCAAGTTTTAATGTAATATAACTTAATCTAAATAATTCTAAATCCCTTCATGGCACAACTTCCTATTCCATCAATAACCTAATCCACATTATCCAAACCTAATTCACCCAACAGCATCTAATCTAATTCTGCTTATTAGGGGTTTATTTCAATCTATGTACATTGCACTCATCGCATTAAATAAGTTATTCACTGATCCAAAGTAATGTGAAGTGTTCTATCAAAATAAGCTCTAAATTGTACTCGTCAAAGTAAACTAATTGTAATATAACGCAGCACAACGTAATCTAACCTGACGGAACCTCACCTAATCTAACATGATCTAACCTAACCTATCCTACCCTACCCTACCCTAATCTAACTTAGCCTCCTAATCTAGCTCAGGCATGCCAAACTCAGTTGAAGGGGAAAGTATGACGTCAACCTCACTCCGAATCTTTTAGACAAGATTGACGTCCATGCATCGGTCTCAATCTCAAACTTGCTCCAGTGGGAGGTAGTACATAAGCTATGTTGTAAAAACAATCACCACTCTGAACGTAAATTAGGATAAGATTGATAAGTTCACACACAAACTATTGAACATGCATATATTTAATAAAATTAACTGATCGCAGACACTTCTTCTTTTGCACTAATGTGTCAATATTCGGCTGGATTGTGTTAGTACATAGACGCAGAGCAAAGGGAAAATGACAATCAATTAACATCGAGCGTGCAGTTGATTTACACTGATTCATTAAAAAAACTGTTCGCAACAATATGTCGATCCATACATTGCAATTATACGACCTGCAACATTTTTCATATTTGAAATACATTTCCATTGCCAATAACTAGTAGACCTATTAGGCCTAAATTTCGAGCACTTTACCCTAATGTTTTTATGAAACCGTTGAAAATAAATCGTTTAACCATTCTGTCATTTATGAAATTAAAAAATTCCAAATAAAAACAAAATTCCATAAAATAAGAAATAAAACAACAATTTTACATTACTACGTATAACCTTATTTTATTTCATGGAGTGCAGTTTCATAGAAAAGAATTTGCCGACAGACCTTCTACTGCCCACTACTAATTGCCTGTCATAAATAAATGTCTCCCTTACTGTGACGGAAATCTTGTCTTCTCCTGTTAGTAACCAATCTCAACCTTCGTTCAGAAGAATTGACAGCTCCCGTCAAATCCACGTAGAGGCAGAGTTGTCGCATCTTTTCCTAATTCCAAGAATCTCGTCGGTTTCACTGCATAATTTCGAGGGTCACCAGGAATGTGGCAACTGTGCTATGTTGGGACGAGAGGACAGGATGGAATTGTCAGAGTTGTTTGTGTAGGAAGTCATAAATCTGTAAGTGGATGTTCAAAGGAGCCACCGAACTGCACTCCTTGAAATAAAATAAGGTATAACTGTAAATCTTCACCATGGGCAGCATTGAAATACTGTCTTATATGAGGCGTGTCGTTGCAAAATCAGATACATCACTTTTTTTTTTTTTTTTTTGAAAATGAGTTAATGTTATATTTCATATCTTCATATAATTCTACAACTGCTATAGCACTATTATGCTTAAAAGTCAGATACATCACATGGATTTGTATGATGAAAGAATAGCATTGGTTGCAAATCCAGATGAGTCATGTGAGTTTGTTTCCAAAACCAGATACATCAAGGATTTGCTCATACGTTCATTGCGCATGAGTAGATTTCCCGCGCAGAAACAGCTGAAAGAAAAGCGGCAAGATGTCATCATTAGCCCTAACGAGTAAACAGATATTTTCTCTTATTTTGGAACAGTCGTAACTTTGTCAGATAAAACATACAGTATGTCTGGAAAAAACTGTTTCCAATATAGTGCGGCCACCAGATCAGTGGAACTTTCCACGTAAAAGGTTTTTCTTTCAGTCGAACAAGAATAAGGATGACGTCCTAGTGAAGGATGAAGTTCACTACAGAAGTGAGTCTGGTCAATACGAGAGCATATGTTACAAGAACAAAAAATTAATAAATATTGCGTCACCAAGCATAATGCTGCTAGGAGTACAAGTGTTACAATTAAATATAAATGATGCAACTCTTTGCTGACAAAACATTTGGCAATGACTGGAAATCACTTCAAACATTATCCTACTATGCACGTATTGTTAACAGCCTGGAAAGCTTGGATGAAAATCAAATTTGTTCTATGAATGAAGAAGAAAATATGTATGACCATGAGTGCGAAATAGGTGATCTGGCTGTTAATAATTCAGTTTCTTTTGCATATGTATGTATATATGCATGTATGTATGTATGTATGTATGTATGTATGTATGTATGTATGTATGTATGTATGTATGTATGTATGTATTTATTCACACTGCAAATGGGTATATACGCGGTGGCAGTGGTAACTAATTACACTCAATAATGACAATTAATAATAAACACGACTAATAAAAACAATAATTAATAATAATAATAATAATAATAATAATAATAATAATAATAATAATAAAATAATAATAATAACAAGGAGCATCCTAAATTGAAAGAAGTATGGTCATTTAAAATAACATTTAAAGTAAATCTAATTTGTATCTTAACCCTAAGTTCGAACTAAGACCCACGAGTGTGACAGGTTCATACCTACACAAGTACCTTTCGGCACTACACTTCTTTCGCTGTCAACTCACTCACTGCACTGATTCTACCTGATTTCACTAACACTTCTAACCATTTCACTGTTCAAATACTTTGCACAGCCACTTCACTGACACCAACACACTTCACTTACACAATAGACTTCACTGACACAACACACTTCCTCACTGATAGAACACTTCAAATAACAAGATATCAATAATTACACCCTTTAAATAGTTACTACCGTCTATTAGTAAAGTCCTTAAGCCTATTTTTAAATACATTTTTCGTTATTGGTAAAGCCTTTAGTAAGTCTGCAGGTAAAGCATTCCAGTCCCTGATAGTACGATTGAGAAAAGAAAGCTTTCCAGTGTCCGTCCTGTCTTCTTTTCCTCAATTTATATGAGTGGTCGTTCCTTGAAGAGTATTTTGACGGCTGTAATCTATTTTTTATTTCTCTCCAGGCGATGATAAAAATGTAACAATTACGACAAATTAATTGTAATAATGTAACAGTAAAAGTAAAAGTAAAGGTATCCCCGTAACATGCCATGAAGGCACTTGGGAGGCATGGAGGAAGAGCCCCATGCTTTCCATGACCTCGGCACTAGAATGAGGTGGTGTGGTCGGCACCACGCTCTGACCGCCTTTTACCCCCGGGAAAAACCCGGTACTCAATTTTATAGAAGGCTGAGTGAACCTTGGGGCCGTTCTGAAAGTTTGGCAACGAGAAAAAATCCTGTCACCACCTGGGATCGAACCCCGGACCTTCCAGTCCGTAGCCAGCTGCTCTACCAACTGAGCTACCCGGCCGCCCAATAATGTAACAGTGGTTTAAAATAATACATTGTATATAATAGAATGGTTTTTTGCTTTCAAACCACGATAAGTCCTTTTATTCATTTGCAAACCCAGATAGATCACAGAACAATTATCAAAACCAGATACATAAAATATATTTTCCCTATTATCTACCGATTATGCAATAATGTCACTGCCATACGTCATGGAACATTACAATATTCCATAACAAACGTATCCTCCAAGTATTAACATTTTATCTCTTGGTGTATAGGAGATATAAGTTTTTCTTTCATGCTGAAAAATTATGTATGTATGTATTTATTCACACTGCAATGGGTATATACCCGGTGGCAGTGGTAACTAATTACACTCAATAATGACAATAATAAACTTATTAATTAAAAATACAATTAATGATAATACTAATAATTAATAATAATAATAATAATAATAATAATAATAATAATAATAATAATAATAACAACAACAGGGAATATACTAAATTAAATGAAACGATCACTTAAAATAACATTTGATATATTCTAGTTTGTATCTTAAAACTAAGATCGAACTAAAACCCACGAGTATATGTTCATATCTGCACAAGTACCTTTCAACATTACACTCATTTCGCTGTCAACTCACTCACTGCACTGGAACTACGACACATTTCACTGATTCTATCCTGATTTCACTAACACTTCAAAAACATTTCACTGTTCAAATACTTTGCACTGCCACTATAACCTATACAGCCTCACTGACAGGAACACGTTTCACTTACACAGCACGCTTCACTGACACGACATACTTCTTCACTGATACAACACACTTCACTGACACAACATAATTCTTCACTGATACAACACTTCAATAACAACATATCATTTACACCCTTTAAGTACTGTGTATAATTACCGTCTATTAGTAAGGTCCTTAAGCCTATTTTTAAATACATTTTTGGTTGTTGGTAAAGCCTTTAGTAAGTCTGCAGGTAAAGCATTCCAGTCCCTGATAGTACGATTGAGAAAAGAAAACTTTCCAGTGTCCGTCCTCTGCCTTCTTTCCCTCAATTTATATGAGTGGTCGTTCCTTGAAGAGTAATTTGGCGGCTGCAACCTATTTTTTATTTCTTTCCAGGCAGGCTCACAGTGATACAGTGATGTATCTGATTTTACAACTAAACGCCTCATATAGGCCTATTGAACGGAACATAACAGGTAATTAGCTTTATTATTTTCAACAACAAAATCATCATATTCCTAGTCCTTACTGAAGCTGTATCTTGGTACTTCAGACAGTGCTATTTTCAAATATTCTGTAAACTGCTCGCCACTGAATGTTTACAGTACGTTCTGCAGGTAACGACTGACTAAGCAGAATGAAAACAGATTCGCGGACAGGAGGTGGAGGAAATAAAGATGATAATGTTTGTGCTCTAGGGAGCGCATGTTTGGCATCCCTGACCTAGCCTAACCTAACCTAGTCAATTCCTTCCAGTTTCACTTCACATGCTGCAAAATGTATCCACCATAGTAAATACGCGAACCAATGATTCAAATTGTACACAAACCTAGCCTATCCTCAATAGAATATTACTCAATACGTTGTAAAATACAGGGTGTTTAAAAAATACGGGGCATAATTTCAGGTATGTATTTCCCACATGTAGACAATCAAAATAGTTCATTACAACATGTGTCCGGAAATGCTTTATTTCCGAGTTATGGCCTTCACAACATTGAAATTCACCGGAACGTTTTTCTTTCCGCAGGTCATTGTCGTCAAAGGAGACATTAAGAGGGCACTCTGACAGTTCATTCCGAGGCGAAGGTTACATTCAATGTTGTGTAGGTGTTAGACTGTGCGACATGTATTCAAATCAAGAGCTGGAGAGATACACTTCATGTACGGTAAGGCGGGCGGCAATGCTGCGCTGGCTCGTCGTTTGTACCAGGAGAGGTACCCAAAGCGACAATGTCCAGATCGGAAGACATTTGTACGTCTCCATTACCGTCTGTGCGAGTATGGAAAATGTAGCTCTCCTGGTTTTGGAAGGGGACGACCAAGATCTACATCTCCAGAAGTACAGGAGGAGATTCTGGAGGCTGTGAACATGACTCCTTCTATCAGCAGGTCAATGAGACATCGATGTGAGGTCTGTATTCAAGCAGGAGGTGGACATTTTGAACATCTTCTGTAATGACAACGACCTGCGGAAAGAAAAACGTTCCGGTGAATTTCAATGTTGTGAAGGCCATAACTCGGAAATGAAGCATTTCCGGACACATATTGTAATGAACTACTTTGATTGTCTACATGTGGGAAATACATACCTGAAATTATGCCCCGTATTTTTGAAACACCCTGTATAGTCATCACAAGAATCAAGCTATTATGTTTATTTAGCTTCTAATATAATGTAACATAATTTAATATTAATATGGCCTAAAGTACTCAGTGATGAAATGTCACTTCAAACACTTGCAATTTATTCTTTCGCTAAAATAAAATACAGTATAAGCTAAGCGCCTGTCAAAGCTAAAACATTACCCAGCATTTGAACACTACTTTATATGTTGGCGTCATCATGAAGCCCAAACAAATGAAAGATATGTACCTAATGCGCATTTCAATGGTCGAGACATGTACAATTGTACAGTAGGCTATAACCGGATGTGGATAATGATGTGATGACTAGAGCTTGGGCAAATATCCGTTGCTTGTAATGTGTTTGCGAATAATTTATATGTACACTATTCTGAATCACTACCATAAATATCAAGCTAAATTCATATCATCCGATCATGGCCACAACACAAGAAGATACAAAATTTCTCTCCCCTCATTGAACCAAAATGTAAGACTGAAGCAGGTGTAAGGCACAGTTCTAATCACGGTCCAAGATTATATAATGATTTTATAAAGAGGAATCCTAAATTAAAATTATTAAACAATACATTATTCAAAAAACAAGTGCTTGAGCTGTTTTTAAAATTATAATCATGTAAATTCTTATTCTTTATTTATTTTTTTCTGCCACTTTAACAATATTGTATTCTTAAGTTAGTATGTTTATGTACAGGCTATGGTACCGTTTTATTTGTTTGTTTTTGTTTTTTTCCTTCTTCTTTTTAAACTTTATATGTAATTACATTTAACAGTTTTAATCAGATTATTATTATCATTATTATTATTGTTTTTTATTATTATTTTATTTATTATTATTATTTTTTCTTCTATCCAGCTTTCATTCTTGGTCACACCCGACCTCAAGCATCTTGCTTTTTCGGGTGACCCAATTACCTTGTATTTATACAATAATTTGTAATATGTAGACTATTTGACTATGAGATTTGTAATCAATTTCGAATTTTGAAAAATATTCATATACGGGTATTACAGTAGTATTGTAAAATCTTTGTTATTGTATGTAATTTCTACTTGCAATCAAAATCTTATAATTTTGTAAAAGAATAATAATAATAATAATAATAATAATAATAATCCGTGGCACTACAGCCCCTTTTTTAAGAGCCGAGACCGACCAGCCAATTGCTGGCCTCATCCACATGCCGAAGCAGAGGTGGACGATCATCCAACCAGAATATAGGTATTGTGTGGTTAGCACGATGATCTCCTCAGTCAGTATAGGTCGGTTTTGTAACCGGATTTCGCCCCTATCGTAGCTCCCCAAGTGCATCACGATCCTGGGTGGGCACCGGTCCATACATTGGCCGAAATTTCATGATAAAATTTATTCCCCCGCGAGGAGTCGAACCAGCGCTCATCCCGTAACGCGAGTCCTAAGCAGGATACCTTAGCCTTAGACTACGACGCCACGGCGCGGGGCACATCCACCTTGCTTTTGCAAAATTTGAACTTATGTTCGTAGCTTATACAGGGACATCATTTTATTTTTACTTCAGTTTTTATTGTACCTGAGTTTTTAACACACTTCCCTCCCACACCCTCTACTAGTAAACTTCCAATCGTTCTTCACACAGAACCAAGCGTACTGTATACAGTCAAAGTCGCCTTGCGGTCATAGTAAACACAAACAGTACTGAGTTAGTGAGTATAGTACGTTCCAGAAATTTCTTCGCTTTCAATATTGAATCATATTCTCGCACAGGCTACTGTCGTCCGTTTGCCTATGTCGCATTCCGGTTTCCTCCAACCGCTTCTGCCCGTCCCACTGTAAAGGCTAGTGGCTGGGCTGTCTTAGCTCTTTTCTGAAAACATTGATTTCTGTTAGGAATTGGACGTCTACATAATATTATACAGCTGCTTGAAATAACTTAAATAAAAGGGCCTTGTTAATTAATTGTCACATGATTTCTCTCCTTTCTACTACCCTGCGACAAAACCACTTGGACGGACAGTAGATAGCAAGTCTGAATAATTTTATCTTTTCGGATCGGGCAGAAGTGAAGATTGAATTTACAGTACGTAAGGTACTCTTTTATAGAGTAGGTAGAGAATTATTTCAACATGAGTTAGGCCTATTAGTACGAAGGATGAAACTGGTAATTGGAATTAGGTACAATAGTCTATAGTGCGATAATATGCAAAAAAAGAACTGAAGCCTGTATAGAAATGAACGGCCACCATTTTCAAATATATGTTTAAATATCCATATTATGATTATTTTTCAATTTAACTTCATTCTCTATATTGTACGCTAATGTGCTGCAGACAGTATAATATACACTGCATAATGAATACGTTCGAATGGATAGTTCAGTTCGCGAGTAAAAACACTTATTGTTAATACTGTACTGTATTTTGATTAAACAAAAAGCTAATCAAAATTATCAAACTCAAAATCGCGATATTTCCTACTTTACGTAAATGGATGAACTACTTTTCTTCCCACCTATACCTAGTAAAGTGATTTGTTTGTATTTTACGCCAGTATCATCGAACTCCAATCGTGGAAGGAGGTAGCAGACGGTGTTTCTGGTTCTCAACCATTAATCCAAAAGTATAGCCAGGTTAATATTAGAAATGTTATAGTCCCGTCGCTCTAATTTCCGGCAGCCAATCGCGTTGCAGGTCGGCTACATTTAAACGTGTGCGCCTTATGATTCGCTGGTGAAGACGTTATTCATTTCTTAAGGCTCGATAAATACTTAATATAATCGCCCGCCATTTTGGCTCTTTCGTTGGCGTTCGCAGAAAGCACACGAAGACGTTATTTTCTGAATTACAGTGCGTTTGATTTATTATCACATGAGCTACGACATTATAATATTTAACGGTGTGGCAAATAGATTCCTCGTATGGTAGCTCGGCAACGAAAGAACAAAAATGGCGAACGATACTACCTACCTAGACTTTATAGAGCCTTCACTTCCTAAGACGTAAGCAAAGAGGAGGAGTCACGCCGGGAATAACAGCGTCGCGACTATAGTAAAAATAAAATTATGTCCCTGTACGAAGCGGTAAAGCTATGCTTTAGGTGTTGCGTGTATTACGAGAAGTCTGATTATGATCACACTCCTAGAAATCTGGAACCCAGCCGTGGTCTCTTCGGAATAGGTTTCCACGCACTGTAGTCAACGCTGGTGTTACATATAGGTGTCTGTACGCCCGCTTCCAGTAAACTACTATACTGCTGCTGCTACTGGGTGATGATTAATTAGAGTTTGATGAATATTTATGAGAAAGAGGGGGGATGCTTGCCAAGCAGTGTACAACAATGGGCAGTGTATGTAGGGAGGAGACAGGGTTAAAACGATGATTGGAATTACAATGGTTTGTTTGCTAGAGAGGGGGGAGTAGGGGAGTCGGTATTGGCTCTACAATGGGATGTGTTGGTAGTGAGAGACAGTCGTGAAATAATACGAAGGAAGTTGTGTGCGAAGAGAGAAATGCTGTGTTATGTTATGTGTAGAATGTATAAAACACAATTACTGAATTGCTGCCTTACACAAATAGAACGAAGCAGCTGGAGATGTGGACTAATGTTTTTGGATCTCTCTACTCACAACCAACGTATCAGTTACATTTCATGTATCACTTCTAATTCTTGTACTATGAAGGAACAAGCGAAAGTTATACGTTTAGTTTCTAATAACTCCGAGCACGATATTTGTAAAATATTTTGTAATGTCATTCTGTGATATTTCAGTAATATTAACCATAATTCATATCTAGCTGGTGATTATTTGTAAAAAAAAAAATGAGCAGAATATTCTATTATCCATGTGCTAAAAAGGATAAATGTTCATCTTCCCTCTTGCTTAAAAAAGTCCCTTGTGCAGACGCTTGTATTTCCCTATTTTGACTATGTTGACATTTTACTCACTGACCTTTCCAGCGACAACAAAGCGAAACTTCAACGTGCTCATAATTTGTGTGTACATTCTGTAAGCAATGTTCGTAAATATGATGATATTACTCCATCCCTGGAAAAGGTTGGCTTAAATTAGATAAGAAAAGAAATTTACATTCACTTCTCCTTCTCTTCGAAATCTTGAACTCTTCTATTCCTTCGTACCTGTCGTCTCGCTTCACTTACCTTTCTTCCCACCACAATCTGAACACACGCTCTCGCCATGAAACAATACTAACAATACCATCCCATCGCACCTCCTCATACTCATCCTCTTTCACAATAGCCCTGCCAAGACTCGGGAATTTGTTACCCGCTAGCATCAGGGACTGTCGAAATAAAACTCAATTCAAACACAAACTTACTAGGCACTTGGCCAGTAATTGAGACTCGTTCAGACATGGTTTCTTGTAAATAGTTCTCTTAATGTATATCACAAAATATTTCAATATCCGGTAATTTCATCACTATAGAATTTTATTATTCTAGGTTTAATTTGTAATTCAGTAAATGCAAAAATATTCTTTGTTTTTAACTTCTATGATAAAATGTCTAGCTTTCATTAATCAGGTAATCTTGTCGTACTTTAATTTTTATTGTAATTGTAATTGTAAATTTAATATTGATTGTAATTTTATTCTTCATATTATAGTTGTAATCCCCTAGTAGAGGGGCAGAGAAGGCCTGACGGCCTTATCTCTACCAGATTAAATAAATAAATACTAAATACTAATACTAAATAAATTCTAAATCTCTGAGTTTCCGAGAGATCCTGTTCATTATTCAGAAATATTATTTTATTAATATACTATTAACGAAAGACAAATTAAGGTAGGGCTACACCATTTCGTAGCACGTTTGAAATTACTTTGATAACATGGAAAATGGTTTTCAAGGCGATTTACGATCTTTGGTTTATCTACTATCATATAACCGAGAACATGTACCTACAGGTATTTGATCTTATGTTTAAATATATTTTCGATTTGTTGCAACAATTAAACAGATTGTAAAGGGCACATTAATAATCTTAATTAAGTAATCTATAAGCCATCCAATTCAGCATTCTTTCAAAACTCAGTGGTAAAATTTATATATGGCTATCACAAATCTTGTGGTAAATACTGTGAAAAGTCTCACTGCATGTTTTACCATAATTTTTGTATGTGATCATAACCTACTGCCCTTAATTTTACCTAGCGAATACTAAACCTACATGCCCTATTACAGCGTTTCTCAAACTATGATCCGCGGACTACCTGTGGTCCTTGAGGTCTGCCCTTGTGGTCCTTCAAAAAAGGCAGAAGAAAAAATAAAATTCAAACGAATTGCGTATCGCTCTATAGCTTAAAATCTCAGAGTTTGGAAATGACACATGTCAATCGTCTTCCAGTTTTTTCTCCCAGTACTGATATTTTATAAAATTTATTACCCTATCAGTCTACTGACTTCCCAATCTACTCTCAACAACAAAAGAAGGGCTTTAAAGCACTATGAACGTGGCGTTTCCCTGCACATCTGGCGCCGCGCCTGTAATCCAGCCAGGGACCACCCGAATTCATAACAGAGGACCGAACCTTTTCATGTATTTATGACTTTCTTAATAGTTTTGCCGACACCCAGTCAGCACATTGAAATGGTCACGTACTGTACGTCGTACAACATTAATACAACTCTGAGGTCACAATTTTAAACTATTTTTAATCAAATATGACGAATTTTCATGGGTTCATGATCACTTTCATTGCGATATTGAAACTAACAAACTTTCATTGAGTGAAAGAAAATAGTTAATTGAACTCTCGAATGAGACAGAAATTAATATGAAATTCCAAGCGGAAGATATGCTTAATTTCTGGACCTCATCACAAGTGAAAAGAGAATATAGTGAACTGTACAATGGTTCTTTGGAGATTATAATTCAGTTTGCTTCTACGTATCTGTGTGAGAAAGGGTTTTCATCACTAACTCTAATAAAAACAAAGTAAGCTACCGAAATCGTCTGGATCTATGTGACGATCTCCGACTTAAGCTTGCCAGCATACGTCCAAATATAGAACAACTGTGCAAGAATCGGCATGCTCATCCATATCATTAAGTGTAACAACGTTTATTTTTTATTTAATAAGTTAAAATGATATCCAAGCTCTAATAACCTTGAATTATTAAAGAAACAAAAATGAATTTTCTTCAATTAACATTACCTTAATTAGTTAATACTTACTTACTTACTGGCTTTTAAGGAACTCGGAGGTTCATTGCCGCCCTCACATAAGCCCGCCATTGGTCCCTATCCTGAGCAAGATTAATCCAGTCTCTATCATCATATCCCACCTCCCTCAGACCCATTTTAATATTATCTTCCCACCTAAGTCTCGGCCTCCCCAAAGGTCTTTTTCCCTCCGGCCTCCCAACTAACATTCTATATGCATTTCTGGATTCGCCCATACGTGCTACATGTCCTGCCCACCTCAAACGTCTGGATTTTATGTTCCTAATTATGTCAGGTGAAGAATACAATGCGTTCAGCTCTCCGTTGTGTAACTTTCTCCATTCTCCTGTAACTTCATCCCTCTTAGCCCCAAATATTTTCCTAAGAACCTTATTCTCAAACACCCTTAATCTCTGTTCCTCTCTCAAAGTGAGAGTCCAAGTTTCACAACCATACAGAACAACCGGTAATATAACTGTTTTATAAATTCTAACTTTCAGATTTTTTGACAGAAGACTAGATGACAAAAGCTCCTCAACCGAATAATAACAGGCATTTTCCATATTTATTCTGCGTTTAATTTCCTCCCGAGTGTCATTTATGTTTGTTACTGTTGCTCCAAGATATTTGAATTTTTCCGCCTCTTCGAAAGATACTGTAAATCTCCAATTTTTATATTTCCATTTCGTACAATATTCTGGTCACGAGACATAATCATATACTTAGTCTTTTCGGGATTTACTTAATACTAATATAACATTAATTTAATTGATTTTAATTAATTAATTCTATTTTAAAATATAAGTAGACTATACTAGTATTAAAATATGCTACAAAAATGATAAATTTTTCTCTCGAAGGGAACAAGAGAAAGGTGGTCCGCGGAACTGTTCTGACTTAAAAAAGTGGCCCCCCTCAGTCGGTATTGCACCAGTAGGCCTCTTCGCGATGGTATATGAAAGTAGGGCTATTTAGTGACTTGCTAGCATAAGCGAGACATTTCATTCAGTGCCCAATTGTAAATTATCAACCACGCTACCAGTTAATTGCGAAACAAACTCTATTGAATTGAAACGGCGATCTATAACTCCTGAGTTTATAAAAGGCTCCTTGTACGTCTCAGACAAAGGAGAGACTCGGCTGTGTAAATCTGTTGCTGGGAGCGTGCTAGGCACGTGACTCACGCGTGCTCGGTGCACAAGCCCACGGTCACTCCCCGTAGTAATACCAACTTGTATAATTCGGGTTTACTTTGCCGGCACAATGCAGGCAGTTACCACAAAGCAATCGAGATTTCCATGCGAATAGGATGAGGTGTCGCGGGGAATGCATTGTGGGCAAGTATTTCTTGTTCTGACCACATGCCCGTTTAAATACAAACACACACGGGCCGAAAGATCTCCTCCAGCGAGCCTGTCGGCGAGGGTCTGTGGATGACTTATGGCGTGAAACTGTCGATTTTTGTGACTGTCATTCTAATTACCAGACATTAAAATTCTTAGTGCGCACTCCGAACCGTGTAAGTAGTGCCTAGAGCCAGGGTTCAAAAACTGACGAAGTTTAAGATGAAATTTAAGATTACGGAAACCAATATTGGATTTACTGTACTGTTCTCCAAACAGGAGGTCAACCGTGAAAGGAATGTGCTTACTATTGCGTCATCTATTGGAAGTAGATAGATAATATTACCGTTATAACGTCAGTTTAAAAACCATGCGCTCTCCTGCATATGTTATTTCCTGTATGGAGAGATTAAAAAATCAGGAGATTAACAGTGATCTAATTTTGTAACTAGGGTAGTATCAATATGTGTGTATCAACGTTATTGTTTGTGCTGTGAGAGCTAGCCAATACAGATACGAGTAGGCCTACCCACGTGTGTGACCTTATGACATCTTATGGCATAAACATTATTGGATTTACTGTACTGTTCTCCAACCAGGAGATCAACCGTGAAAGTAATGTGCTTACTATTGCGTCATCTATTGGAACGAAGTAGATATATAATATTACCGTTATAACGTCAGTTTAAAAACCATGCGCTCTCCTGCATATGTTATTTCCTGTATGGAGAGATTAAAAGATCAGGAGATTAACAGTGATCTAATTTTGTAACTAGGGTAGTATTAATATGTGTGTATCAATGTTATTGTTTGTGCTGTGAGAGCTAGCCAATACAGATACGAGTACCCACGTGTGTGACCTTATGACATCTTATGACATAAACATTCTTGGATTTACTGTACTGTTCTCCAGCCAGGAGATCAACCGTGAAAGGAAAGTGCTTATTATTGCGTCATCTATTGGAACGAAGTAGATAGATAATATTACCGTTATAACGCCAGTTTAAAAACCATGCGCTCTCCTTCATGTGTTATTTCCTGTATGGAGAGATTAAAAGACCAGGAGATTAACAATGATCTAATTTTGTAACTAGAGTAGTATCAATATGTGTGTATCAATGTTATTGTTTGTGCTGTGAGAGCTAGCCAATAGAGATACGAGTACCCACGTGTGTGACCTTATGACATCTTATGACATAAACATTCATTCACACCATTACCCGCTTCGTCTCATTCCCCAAAGACTTTCTCGTGGTTGGAGTACAGTAACTTAGCTATAATAAATGGTAAAATTAACTAGAGAGGGTCGTACTGAAAGTCATAAGCAACACATTACTACAATGCAACAAAAACGATTATATGATCATAATCTACAGACTTTACACTATGTATTGACATATTGTGACGTCATTAACTTCTATCATGTGACCACAGGCAATATTTGCAAAATGGTCGACAACGATGGTTCGTTTCGACAGCGTGCTGTCATTAAATTTCTTGTTAAAGAAGGAAACTCTGCTGCTGAAATTCACCTCAGACTTCAGCGTCCATATGGAGATGTGTGCATGGACGTCAGCATGTAACATTTCTAAGACGAGATGACGAGCGTCCAAGATGAGCCTCGTAGCGGTCGCCCTCGAACTGCTTCCACGGAACGTAACAAGGAAAGAGTTGATGAGTTCTGGGATGCATTTTGATTGAATTTATTGAACCTGGACAGACCATAAATGCTGTCCGCTATATTCAGACAGTTTTGAAGCTCCGTCGTGCATTGAGCGAGAAGCGTCCTGGAAAGAAGATCATCCTGCAACACGATAACGTGGCCTCACATTGATCGTGTCACCGTAGAGAAAATCAGAACATTTGGTGGGAAACTCTTCCGCAACCTCCCTACAGTCTCGACTTGGCACCCTCCGACTACCATCTTTTCGGTTCTGTAAAGAGGCAACTGCGAGGCCAACGCTACGAGACGCTGAAGGACATCCGGAAAGCAGTGCGTCAGTGTCTTCGGGAAGATGAAACGGACTTCTACAGCAAGGGAATTTTCAAACTTACATAGCGGTGGGAAAAATGTGTGCAAAGAAATGGAGACTGTGTTGAAAAGTGACAGAAAAGTTTGTAGATTAAGATGATGTACTGTACCTGGTTTGTCTAAAAAATAAAAATTAAGATTTATTACAATGGGTTTCTCATGACTTTCAGTATGAACCTCGTACATTCGAATTTCAATAGAAGGGAAATCAAAATTCTTTTCATCATAAACAAAATGATCATAACTATCACCGTCATCTAATCTTCATCACCACCACTACCAACACCACAACCTCTATCATCACTATCATCTTCACCAATTTTATCATCATTAACGTCGAAACATACTGGTTCGTTCTGACTTAAAAAATATTGACGGTCAGTCCATTGTTTCCTCGCTCGTAACATAATTTTATTCGTCCTATCGGTCTGTAATATCTAGTATTTGACATATGAGTCTCTGACATTTGCAACACATTTACTTACTTACAAGTGGCTTTTAAGGAACCCACAGGTTCATTGCCGCCCTCACACAAGCCCGCCATCGGTCCCTATCCTGTGCAAGATTAATCCAGTCTCTATCATCATATCCCACCTCCCTCAAATCCATTTTAATATTATCCTCCCATCTATGCCTCGGCCTTCCCAAAGGTCTTTTTCTCTCCGGTCTCCCAACTAACACTCTATATGCATTTCTACACAATAACCAATGCCTCGAACAAGTACAAAATTTCAATTATCTAGGTTGTGAAATATCTTATCAAAATGAAAAAGATGTGAACAAGAAAATTACCAAATTTACACAAATTCTAGGAATAATAAACAATACATTAAAAGCTAAATTAGTACAAAAATCTACAAGCATAAAAATATATAATACACTAGCATTCCCTCCCTTTTATAAGGAAGCGAGATTTGGACATTAAAGAAAAAGGACATGAAACAGGTCTACAGAGGCATAATTCATGAAGGATGATGATGATGATGATGATGATTCAATCTGACAGGATTAAGGTCATAACACCTTCCCTTCCATCCTATCAGATAGAATATTTCTTTTCCGCAGTGTTCTGCCCAAGAGCAGGTCTTTCACTGCAAACCCAGCTTTATCCAGTCTTTCCTATTTTCTTCTTTCCTCTTAGTCTCCACACATGGTCCATGTATGTTAATGTCTGGTATCTTCTTCTGCCCCGAACTCTTCTTCCGTTCACCATTTCTGCCAGTGTATTCTTCAGTAGGCAGTTTCTTCACAGCCAGTGACCCAACCAACTTAGTTTTCTCTTCCTGATTAGTTTCAGCATTATTCTTTCTTCATCCACTCTTTCCAACACAGCTTCGTTCGTTATTCTGTTCACCATATCACCACCGTTAGACGAAAGTTACTGAATAGTAAGAAAAGGAGATTGAGCTTACTCCATCTTTCTTTCCCCCTCTTTGTCAATATCATCTATTGACTCAACCTCAACCGTAGGTCAGTCAGCTGATATTTTCACCAAAGAGGATGAAACTTAAGCTTATTCAAGGAATTTTGTGTCCTTATATGTTGTTGTTCTCTAATGCCAGGCGTTTGACAATAAAGTCATTTGACCTCTTGCACTCCAATATTTTTCAAAGATATTATCATGGCCAGCCACTGAAGCACAGATTTTGAGGTGTTCCGAATCCATTTCTTGGTTTGAGATGCACAATGGGCAGTTAGGGGACTGATATATTCCAATTCTATGCAGGTGTTTGACCAAACAATCATGGCCTGTTGCCAATCTAAATGCAGCTACAGACGATTTTCGTGGTAAATCGGGAATTAACTGTGGATTATGATGCAGAGAGTTCCATTTTTTCCCTTGAGATTGTGTTATCAAATTTTGTTTGTTGAGTCTAAGTATGTAGATTTAATAAATCTTTTCACAGAGTAATACGTAGATTTAGCAACAGGTCTGTAAGTAGCAGTGCTGCCCTTCTTTGCTAAAGCATCCGCATTCTCGTTTCCCAGGATTCCACAATGGGATGGTATCCATTGGAATACAATTCTTTTATTGATTATTCTTATATGCAATGTAATTGGTTTCGATACTGTTTGTAATTAATATTTACATTTTAAATTTGCACCTTTTTTCGCATCCCTTTCATCTATATTAAGGGACCTTTTTGTGCCTTTTTGGCAAAAATTTTGCACCTACAGTAAATTCCTATCCCTAACAATCACACACTATTTTGTCCAGCTAAATACCACTTCGACTTGCAGGGACTTGATCCCTGACGTCCGTCTTTAAAAACCATGTTGTAAGCATTCAGCTAACGGTGTGATTTCAAGTATTAAAAGTAGTGAGTAATTTTGCAGAAGAATGTGAGAGTATATTAGAACACAATTTGAAGTGCTCGGTTCCTGAAACGCAGACCGTGGGACCACTGGCCCGTCCATTAGAACGCATTAGCCTGACACTAGCGTCCAGCGTCCGGTCCGGCCGCATGATGGATGGCAGCAACATCCATCAAAACGCCTCCGGGCCACTCGCCACTCCTGATCCGCACCAATAAATAGTCTTCAAACGTCGGCCAGACCCTGGCGCTCTTGCATTACTCTTGCTGCTGTGTTCCGAGCTGAAGATTTCAAAGTGCAGCAAATATTACAACAGTTTCACTTTCCTATTTAATTTGATATCTTTCTTTTTAATTCGAGAATAAAGGCCTATCGGTAACCAGGTCAGTTTTATCTTCGGACAATTGGATTCAAGTCGTGGCAACTAGAGATGGGAACGATATATCGGTTTTTACTAAATACCGATATTTTCGTTTCGATATAGAGATATATCGATATCGAAATTTTGATTCAATATATCGATTTTTCTCATAAATCTATCGATTTTTTGTGGATTTTTTTATCATCATCATCAACAACAAAATCCACACTAGACAAATCCGATAATTCCCGAGAGATGGCGCTACTGAAGGTGGACAGTTACATAATTGTGCAAGCTCCCTCAATATCTTGTTCTAATTGGCTGGACTGGAATTCGAATTCAAACTGTTTAATGTGCAGCACCAAATTCAAAATGCAGCGTGTGCGAACGTGAGACAGACAGAATGTTTATCTATTACTGTTTTAATATTGTTATTAATGTTCTCCAAGGCAGGAGCAACTTCCACCCTGAAAGGGAACAGTCTGACCTCAAAACGGGTATCAAAACTTTTATTTCTATATTCTGAAATGGAAAGAGAAACAAGGATTTAATACCGATGTAACATTTCTTTACGCCTATGATTTCTATGCTCAACCTAGTACTGACATTGTGTTTTCTTATTATATCTTTTAGTGCATAAAAATTCTATCCATATCATCGTCACCATTGTTGTTTGGAATGTTGGAGTGTAACAAAAACTTGCAATGGGAACTTACTGTTGAAGGATTGTATCAAATCCACTGTGAAGTTTGTTAAAACTTGTAACATTCTAAGTACGGTTTACTTAAATTTAGGCCTAAAAATAATTAAAAGTTCTGTTTACTTCCATTTAAAATGATTACATTGTTGGGTAGAAAATAGCATTATATCTGTGTCCTGGATTAAATCCTATATAACATTAGAATAATTGAATCGAGTTGCAGTATCAAATACTCAACCATGTAGAGTTCACTTAACTCTTTCCCACTATATCATTTAAGCTCCCTTGCCTCCACCGTAATTTTTATTTAGGTTAGGACCTAGCCTACATCATATGGTATTGAAAATATATTGTTTATTGTTACAGTTTTAACTTGCATTTATGCTTTTGACTGTTGTGATGTTAATTTAAATGGTAAAAAGGCATATTAAAATATAAGTAATTTTATTGTAATACAGTAAATGTACGCCTGAAAGCTTACGGAATAGCGATATATCGATAATCGTTCGATATATCGATATATTTTCTGCGATATATATTGTTTATCGAAATTAGGTTTGCAATATATTGCAATATCAATATATCGGTATTTAATTTATTTCCTCCATCACTAGTGGAAACACCAAATTGAAATTAATTTTGTACCGGGACATCATTTTGTTTTTACCAATATTTCTAATATTAACCTGGATATCCCTTTGGATTATCGGTTGAGAACCGGAAACACTGTTTGGTATTATCGCCGCGCTCTCATGGTTAACATTCGGCAGGCCTTTGAGCGGTCTCGTGCGTAACATTCGGCAGGTCTTTGAAATTTAATTGTATTATTATTTTCAATTTCTTATATCACCCCTCCAATCACTCGCCTCAATTTCAATATTGCAACCAATAAGCTGCTTCCATTATTAAATGACACCTACTTGTCTAATACACGTGGACTAAAAGCGAGGTTGCAATGTCTTGTGCTGAGGACGAACATTAAGGTATGTGATTAAAAATTATTATTAAGAGTTAAGAATGTCAACGTACTCGTATATGAAGTAATAATAATAATAATAATAATAATAATAATAATAATAATAATAATTGCTATTCTTATCGAGGAAGTAGAGTGAAACCTACAGAGCAACAATCGGTCGGCAAAATTATGTTTTAAAAGCACACCGCACGTTATTGTATGATGCCGACATGTTAAGCATGAGGCCGCGACGATAATACTCTCTTCCACAACCGGAGTTTCATTCATGATACTAGTGTAAAATACAAACAAATCACTTTACTAGGTATAGGAGGGAAGAAAAGTAATACAACCATTTACGTAAACTAGGAAATATTACAATTTTGAGTTTGATAATTTTCTTTAGGTTTTATTTAATCAAAATACGGTACAGTATTAACATTAAGTGTTTTTACTCACTAACTGAACTATCCAATGAGACGTATTTATTATGCAATGTATAGTATACTGTCTACAGCACATTAGCGTACAATATGGAGAATGGAAAATGAGTTCGGGATAAAAGAAGATATCAGATGATAGACGATATTAATATATTATACGATATTAATATATTATATTGGTCGGCCTCGGTAGCGTAGATGGTACAGCGCTAGCCTTCTATGCCCGAGGTTGCGGGTTCGATCCCGGCCCTGGTCGATAGCATTTAAGTTGTTTAAATGCGACAGGCTCATGTCAGTATATTTACTGACATGTAAAAGAACTCCTGCGGGACAAAATTCCGGCACACTGGCGGCGCTGATATAACCTCTGCAGTTGTGAGCGTCGTTAAATAAACTATAATTTGAAATTTAAGATATGTGGATCATTATTTCGTTGACAACGTCTACGCATATTTGCCTCTGACAATAAAGTTTATCTTTATCTTTATTACTCCACACAACATAGTTTTAAAACACACATCATATCTTGCCTTACCCTCGTTTGAACACAAATTTCCGACATGGAAAACCGTTCGGTTATTGACAATGTTATTATATATTTGGTAATAAAATATATTTAAAATATCATTTGAATTTTAGTGTGATATTCGATGATACATTTGCACATTTGCATTTCTAATCTTGTTACCTAATTTACAGACTCGAATCTGCGCATAAAAGTCACACTGAGGTGTGAAGGTCTGTCGTCGGTTATTGGTAATACAGGCAGGCTGTAGCCGAGGAGGGAGAACTGTCTTTTCTTCACTTAGTTCCGAGAGAATCCCCGGTCTTAGTCGGGTATTAACTAGTATAGAAGCTCTCTGGAAAAGATTTTCCGAAAGGATTTTCAAATTATTCAAGTGGGATTTCGTTGTTGTGCCTGTGGCAGCCTTAAATATGTCCGTAGAGATAAAAAGGGCTTGGTGCTGTTGAAAGGATGCTGGCTTACGGCGTATTGAAGGGGCGAGGGAGTGAGGAAGCTATTTTCAGAGCAGGAACCAGTTGAATATGATAGAAGAATACTAATAAACAAACCAAGTAGCTTCAAGTTTCAGCGAGCTTCTCTTGTCTTCCGCATTCCACTTCGATCCCATTTCGTCTCTTGTATGTTGACTTTCGAAAAGAAAGCATTACAAATGAGATGTTTGCATACACATTATGTGTGTAAGGAGGGAATCATTTGAATTTCAGCTAGTCTATAAAGTACAAAGTTAGGTCTGTAACATATGTACAGGGACATCATTTTATTTTTACTTCAATTTTTATTGTACCTGAGTTTTTGAAAGTACTTCACTCCCACCCCTTCTACTAATGAAGTTCAACCGTCCTCCGCACAGATCCAAGACCGCATATACAGTCATAGTAGCCTTACGGTTATAGCACAGTCTACTATATACAGTCACGAAGCTTGAGTTTTGAGGGTGCTAGAAACAATAGACTGTGACGGTACTATTTTGCATTGCCTGTAATGAGGCGATATTAGCGATCCTAGTGGTGAGCAACTATCTAATGTTTGCATATTTACTACGTATTGAGCTTCGCGACTGTATATACTAGACTGTGGTTATAGTAAACAGTACGTTCCAAAAATATGTTCGCGTTTTCCAGTGACGAAAGAGCTTTCAATATTGAATCATTTTCGCACAGGTACTTTCGTCCATTTGCCTACGTCGTATCTCGGTTTCCCCCACCAGATTTTATTCGCCAGCTAGCGGCTGGGCTGTCTTAGCTCTTTTCTGAGAACATTAATTTCTGTTAGGAATTGGACGTCTACGTAATATTATACAACTGTTTAAAATAACTTATATAAAAGGGACTCGTTAAGTAATTAACTGTCACGTGATTTCCTCCCTTTCTACGACCCTGCGACATAACCACTTGGACGGACAGTAGATAGCATGTCTGAGTAATTTTATCTTTTCGGATCGGGCAGAAGTGAAGATTGAATTTACAGTACGTGAGGCACTCTTTTATACAGTAGTTACAGAATTATTTCAACATCAGTTTCTAGTACGAAATACGAAACTTGTAATTGGAATTAGGTACAATAGTCTATAGTGCGATAATATGCACATTAGAACTGAACCTGTATCGAAATGAACGGCCACCATTTTCAAAAATGTGTTTAAATATCCATATTATGATTATTTTTCAATTTAACTTCATTCTCTATATTGTACGCTAATGTGCTGTGGACATTATAATATACACTGCATAATGAATACGTCCACATGGACAGCTCAGTTCGTGACTAAAAACACTCATTGTTAATACTGTACTGTATTTTGATTAAACAAAAACCTAATGAAAATGATCGAACTCAAAAGCGCAATATTTCCTAGTTTACGTAAGTGGATGAACTACTTTTCTTCCCTCCTATACCTAGTAAAGTGATTTGTTTGTATATTACGCCAGTATCATGGAACTCCAGTCGTGGAAGGGGGTAGCAAACGGCGTTGATCCAGAGGTATAGGCAAGTTAATATTAAAAATATTAGTAAAAATAAAATGATGTCCCTGTATAAAAAGATCTGTACCAAATTTTTTACACTTATGAGCTGTGCAAAATATTAATATCAAATGGAATTGATTGATTACCTACGAAAGAATTATACAAGGGAAATTATGAAAGTCTATCAAAAACCTAATGTATATTATAATAAGCTTAAGTATATTTTTGCTACATAATTACCTATTGAATTTTTATAATTATTTTCTATCTTTACACCCATTTTCTTCTACTTATGTTTTCCCGTAACAAAAGGCTTCTATAATATTTGTGTTCCAATTTATTTTATTTTATTGGGTTATTTTACGACGCTGTATCAACATCTAGGTTATTTAGCGTCTGAATGAAATGAAGGTGATAATGCCGGTGAAATGAGTCCGGGGTCCAGCACCGAAAGTTACCCAGTATTTGCTCGTATTGGGTTGAGGGAAAACCCCGGAAAAAACCTCAACCAGGTAACTTGCCCCGACCGGGATTCGAACCCGGGCCACCTGGTTTTGCGGCCAGACGCGCTGACCGTTACTCCACAGGTGTGGACGTTCCAATTTATGAGGTTAGTATAAAGTGATAACTGATAAACATAACTGAAATAAAGGCGATGCGCGAATGAAATTTCTAAAATCTACAATTTTTTAATAAAGAGTTGAAATTTTTACTGAATATGCATATCAATATCATAATAACATATTGTAAATTTCAGTATTTTCAATGTAACAACTATTTACCCTAAATGTAAGGAAAATGTCACGTAACACCGTGAAAAGTCTTACGAATCACCAAATATCCCCTCGATATGATAAATTCCACCACACTAGATAATTGCGCAGTTTGTAAAGCGTCAATCTAACCTATTAAAATTGAACGTTTGGTCCCGGCCACAGCGTTAAATAAGTAAACAAATAAACAAGTAAATAAATAATTATATAACTTGATAACTACGAGAGCTGTCCAGAAAGTAAGTGTCCCTTACAGAAAGAAAAGACAATTTCATATAAAGATTTATTGGAACAGGCACAGCAATTGTTGAGTTAGTTTTCAACATATTCCCACCGAAATTGAGACATTTGTCATACCGTGGGATCAACTTTTGTATCCTTGTGTCATAGAAGCCTGCTGCCTGAGATCGGAACCAGTGTGTGACAGCCGTCTGCATCTCTGTCACTGTCAAAATCCTGACCGGACAGGAATTCCTCGAGATGTAAGAAACTATAGTAATCGCTGGGTTCGAGATCCGGGCTGTAGGACGAATGTTGAAACACCTCCCAGCGGAACTCCTGCAGAAGACAAATCTCAATTCCGGTGAGAAATGCGTTGAAAAATAGCTCAACAATTGCTGTATCTGTTTCAATAAATCTCTCCGAGAAACTATGTTTTGCTTTCTGTAAACGGCTCCAGGGAAACTCACTTTCTGGACGGCCCTCATAGATAAATATAGATAAATAGATAAATGATTAACTAGATAAACATGTAAACAGATAATTAAATAAACAAAACAAACAAATAAATACATAAATAAATATGTAAATAAATAAAAATTAACGGTCTTACTAATAAAAACTCTATATACAGACGTTTAACTGTCTTATACAATGAGTACCTCGTTTATAATCCGTGTGTAAATTCCTTACTAATAATCACTACATACGTCGTGTATAACAGTACACCTGTTACACAGCTAAGTCATAGTTTCGTCATTACTTCGTTACGAAAGGTAATAGAATATCTGAGGTTCTCTATTGCATCCGGCAGAGCGCTCTAGTGTGGCGTGTTAAATATTGATAGTACAACTGGCTCTAATCGATTACCACACTACATTTTGGTCAAAGAGTACAAGCTACAGCAATATTATTCTAATAATTCTATGATCTTTGGTTTGTTCTTCTGTGGTTACAAGGTAACCATCATCATAAAATGACAGTCGATACGAACAGCTGTTAGAGGGGCGGCCATTTTTCCCTATATACAACGTTTAAACAAGGGATTTCGTGTATATAACTACTACAAAGCAATTCCCATTGTATAGTTACAGCTTGTTTATACGTCCATAGCTTATTCACGGTTTATTAGTAACGTTTTCTGTCTCAACTCTGCATAAGTCTCGTATAAAAACTATACACGGTTTATTAGTAAGACTGTAAATGTATAAATAGGCCTAATTGACAGCCAAAAAGAGGATAAGCAATATCGAGACATAGAAATTCATATGGGGAGGGACATGTAGCAACCCTAAGCCCTGCAGCTTAAAAAAAATTTTTGTGCACCCGTGGTAGAATGAGTTGCGTGCCGACTGTGCTGCCCGGCTATGCAGGCACCAACATCATACAGCGTATTCCTCT
The DNA here is from genome assembly GCF_040183065.1 of Periplaneta americana. Taxonomy (NCBI): domain Eukaryota; kingdom Metazoa; phylum Arthropoda; class Insecta; order Blattodea; family Blattidae; genus Periplaneta; species Periplaneta americana. The sequence continues at coordinate 136,655,478 of NC_091128.1, forward strand.
GCTGTTGATAAGTTAAGCCATTCACAGATCTGTATATGAGTCGCCATATCTCCGTCAGGGGGTTGGAATCTGTGGGGGCTTCGGTGCCTCTGTATCCAAAGCCACGAGACTTTTAGAATTAACCACAACTTCCATCCACCGTTGTTTGGACAACCCGCGAGAAGCATCCATTGTGGCGGACGGTAGACTCGACGTCACGCAGCACAGGAGATGGTCTATTATTCCAAATGGAAGTGATAATGAAAGGGGAATTGTGTAGAACGTTTATTAGAATGACAAAAAACAGGATAATCCCGAGATAAACTCTCACAACCTTGGTTTTTTCCACCAAAAAGCAATTCCGCTACCGTCGAGATTGAAACTCTGGCCCACATGCGGTGTTCGTAAGCCAGCACTCTGAGCTAGCAAGGCCTCTGAATATGGAGTGTGGGCCTCTTGCGTTATAGCATACAATTGAATTAAATACAGCGTTTAATGGATCCAAATGATAGCATAAACAAGCCAATTTAGTATTCAATCAAAGTTATTCTCCAAACTCCTCCGATTTCTCCGCAGGGACGATGGATCACGCTTCATGCGCGCCGTCTATGCAGATGTTGCCATGTAGGCGTGGGTTGCATGGCACGCTCCCACCTCCCTACTTACTATGAATGATCTTACCTGTGTGTCTGTCTAGTGAGTAATGACGTTATGGCAACAGAGCACGGATAAGAAAACGGACGAAGGAGAAAGTAAGCCATGTATCAAAAAGATAGACCCAATTTCAAAGCCCTATATCTCGCAATGGCAATAAGTTATAATAACACAACAAATTGCAAATAGTTTACTGAGTCGCCAAGTTTTACTCACCATGTTATAAGTGCTCTGTATGTCCTCCACCTGCTACACAGACAACATCGAGGCGATGGCTGAATTCGTCCTAAACTCTTCTCAAAGCTCCTTCTTCCACTGAATTCACTGAAGCTATGACCTTTTTTTCTGAGGCCATCCATATTAGTTGGTAATGGCGGCATAAAAAACAGTCTTTGACGTAACCCCACAAAAAGAACTCGCACGGAATAACGTCTGGGGACCTTGGGGGCCAAGAGTGTATGCGAAGTCTTCGGCCTCCGTGGAACCTAGACAGTGTCTCATTTACAAACTGTTGAATCTGTCGGTGCCAATGTGTTTTTTTTTTTAGTTGGTTACTTAATTACGCTGTATCAACCACTAGGTTATTTAGCGTCGATGAGATTGTTGATAGCGAGATGATATTTGACGAGATAAGGCTGAGGATTCGCCATAGATTACCTGGCATTCTCCTTACGGTCGGAGAAAACCTCGGAAAAACCCAACCAGGTAATCAGTCCAAGCAGGGATCGAACCCGCGCCCGAACGCAACTTCAGACCGGCAGGCAAGCACCTTAACCGACTGAGCCACGCCGGTGGCCCGCCAATGTGGTAGCGCTCCGTCTTGCTGGAAAATGAAGTTACTGGAGTCTTCATGAAATTGAAGGAAAAGACAGTTTTCCAGCATTTCGAGATAGGTTTGTCCATTAATTGTGTTTTCCTCGAAAAAGAAAGGGGCCGTAAACCTTTCTTGCAGAAAATAGCACAAAACACGTTTACTTTTTCTCACTAAAACTTTGAGTCTCAATTCAATGAAAATTCTTGTATAACTGCAGTCAGTAAATTTAGCGCCTATTGCATTCGGCTATTTGGGTTTTGTAGTGTTAGGAGAGACATCTAGCATTGGTCATTATTAAACTGCGGATTTTTAGGCACTAAAACAGTTGAAATAGGCAGGCAAAATAGGCATTCAAAATTCTAAAATAGGCATTTAAAAAGGTACTAACAATTTCTAATTCTTAATGGCTAACACGACCATAGCGTAGCATTAGACACTAGTTTCTATAGTAATGCCATTACGGCAGTGAATAACTAAATATTCCTCCAAATGTTGTAATGAGAACTGATGCCTGTTGTCTGTAAGAATGTTCTTAAATTGGGAGAAACTTCTCTCCACTTCACATGAAGTGATGGGGCAATACTTCAGGGATCCAATCTCAGCTGGGGACCAAACCAGTGGGAACGCAGTAATGCCAATGTCATTTCCAATCAGCAATAACGCTTGCTCCCAACCAGGATTTCTTTCCACAATTTTCAAATACTTACTTCTCATTGTTTCTCCCACACTGCCTGGTATTTCTTTAGGAATAGTTTCTACTTCCTTCATAACTTGCACAGCATTGTGGAGTGGAATACTCCTCGTTTCCAGTTTCGTTATGTAAGCAGGCAGTTTTCAAAGTTTGCTTTGATGAAAGCAAGATCAGATGTTAGATTTGGGTTTGCCAGGACAATATTTGCTGCTGGATAAAAAAGAAACAAATTACGGATTAAAATATCGATAAATGATCAATAAATTAAAATATAATATATAATACGGATATTTAGGCAACTTTTAGGCATTTATAAGCAAATAGACATTTACCAGTGAAATAGGTAATTATAGGCACTATAAAATTTGCATATAATACTCGACTAGCTGAAGACGCAATGCATATTGCGTTAAAGTGTCAGGCAACGAATGATTTGAGAAACAGTTGGGTGGATAAAAAATTTCTACAAATAAACGCTATAGTAGCTTATAAAAAATTAATGGTCACCTAAACGCCAGCAATCTGCATAAATTAGGAAAATTTCTGTTTAGAGTTAAAATTAGAAGGGAAGAGACAGTCAAAGCTCTAACGGAGATGGAATTATAAATGTTGAGTAGTCACACGATACGAAACTACAAAGAGTAGTCAATGAAGTTAACAGAATAATTCTTAAAAGAGTAGGAGTTTTAATTAAAAGAGGCATATTTATTAGTTGACTATTATTATTACTTTTATCATCATTATTATTATTATTATTTTTATTATTAGTAGTATTATTATTGTAAACAGAGGATACTTATAAGTTCAATTGTATTAATCTTTTGTTATAGTTGTATAGAGAGTGATGGAGGATTAAGAATTGGATTACATCTAATCCGCCATGACGTGAACAATGATTGATGAAATAAATAAATAAATAAATAAATAAATAAATAAATAAATAAATAAATAAATAAATAAATAAATAAATAAATAAATAATACTCACAATGCCTTAAAATGGATATGTAGCCTAAAAGCTTGCGTCTTCAGGTTAAGGATTAAAATAGGCATATAGGCATAAATCCGCAGCTTAGTCATTATAAACTCTATGACGTGCCGTTTCAAGTGATATGTATGCTATTCAAGGGCGACTCGTAATTGCAGAGATATAGGGCTTTGAAATTGGGTCCATCTTTTATGATACACGGTGTATTTCAGTAGCGAAGAAAAGATCAGATGCTGCAGTAGCGTAAAGGAGACTTCCTATCTGTCCACTCGTCACTTCTGCGTAGTCCTGGTAAATAAATTATTTAATATATAGATGTAAAAACCATGGATGATTATTCCCCTATTTACTGTTTATTTTACAGTTGCTTTTTATTCCTAATTCTGAAATTCAGAAAGTCGTTAAACATTCAAATAGATACACAAAGAAGCAGATTCCACTCATGTTTAAGTAACGTTAATAAAGGAACTCTATTCAAAACGTATTTAGCACTTACTGCGGGTGTTGCCAAAATAAGTTTCTCTCCTTCCCTAATTTCAAACAATTCGTAGAAAGCGTACACCACACTCAGGTGTGCATATCTACATAGTAATTGGCGATATAGACCACATACTGTCCTCTCAACCATTCAGTGAGTTTTTGTAACAAGAAGAACAAAGGAGGATCCAGAAGGGGTTTATCCACAGTTTCACATAACTAGATACTATTTGTGTATTGGAAGCAGCGAATTTCTGACTCTATAGCAGAACTTGCTAAATCCAACCCTGACTTCTGTGGTTAAAGCTGACCTATATTTTCAGAAAAGGAGGTACATACTACGAAGAAGCTATGGAAATGGGAGGCAAGCTATCAGAGCCAACCAAATTGCCGGTACGGATTAAGGTAGGATTTAGTCCAGAGCTGGTCCCGGAAGACTGGGGGAACCCCCCGAGCAAGGGGCAACTAAACCACAGCAGAGAAGGTAAGGGGGTGGTTAGGAGACTGCCGCTCCCACTTCTTCATTTAAGTGCATGAGTGATTTAAGCAGGGAATCTTGTGCAATGCGTTCTTTTTATGCGATTTAAGATTAGCTCACAACTTTCCTGTCTCACATTGTCAGGTCTCAGTCAATAAAAATACTATTGCTTTATTAGTAACATAAAATTACTTAGTCATACGTTAAAAAGTGTTAAAATTTTAAAAAAGATATATATACCTTCGACAGACGGCCCGTTTCGACGTTATGTCACGTCTTCTTCAGTGTCTCATGAAGTACTGGTGATCTTGATTCTGCGATGTGCATTTGTCGATGGTGGGGGTGGGGGTTTGTTGCTCTTATGGTGGGGGCTGGTTGTTTGTGTGTTATGACGTATCATGACGTCGAATAATGTGTGGGTATTGAACTGTAAGATCCTTTCACACAAGATATAATGAACATATTAAAGCTATAACCAAACCCTACATCACATCAAATTATGCAGACCACATTATCAACAATAATCATGACTACAATAATATAGAAACAGATATGGAAATTTTACACATCACACCAAAAAGTTCACAGTTAAACATCCTAGAACAATACGAAATATATACACATACAATAACATACCCACAACATATACAGACGTGGACAAATTATTAGCAAAATTGAACATTTTTATTATATATTTTTACAAAATATGATTCTTCAATTTAGACTACAGTTGACATTTTTGTGTATTTCCAAATTATTAGCAAAATTGAAGATTTGTGTCTCATATTTTTCAAAATTTAACTCCTCAATTTGACTACATTTGATATTTTTGCATATTTACAAATTATTAGCAAAACTGAAGATTTTTATTGTATATTTTTACAAAATTCGATTCTTCAATTTGGACTACAGCTGACATTTTGGATATTTCCAAATTATTAGCAAAACTGAAGATTTTTGTTTTATAATTTTACAAAATTTGACTCTTCAATGCAGTTGACATTTTTGCTAATTTACAAATTATTAGCAAAATTGAAGATTTTTATTATATATTTTTACAAAACTTGACTCCTCAATTTAAACTACACCTGACATTTTTGCATATTTCTCTCTACTATAATGATGGAAATATCCAAAATTGTCAACTGTAGTCTAAATTGAAAAGTCAAATTTTGTAAACAAAATATCATAAAAATCGTCAATTTTGTTAATAATTTGTCCACGTCTGTACTTAACACACAATTACAGTTCAATACCCACACATTATTCGACGTCATGATACGTCATAACACACAAACAACCAGCTCCCACCATAAGAGCAACAAACCCCTACCCCTATCATCGACAAATGCACATCGCAGAATCAAGATCACCAGTAGTTCAGGAGACACTGAAGAAGACGTGACATAACGTCGAAACAGGCCGTCTGTCGAAGGTATATGCCTTTTTTTAAATTTTAACACTTTTTAACGTATGACTAAGTAATTTTATGTTTTTAACAAAGTGTTAACGTGAACTTTAATCAATGCTTTATTACTATTACTTTCTGTTGATTACAGACCTATGGAGGAGATAGCCTCGAGTTGTGTCAACATGAATACTGCATGTGCATTGATACTGCCAAGCTGTTTGACAATGACAAAAATGACTGTCACGATACGACACGTATCTTTTCATTTTGTAGCAATTCAGTTTCTTTCTCTTTTTTTTTTTTTTTTTTTTTTTACTTGGTTAATTAACGACACTGTATCAACTAAGAGGTTATTTAGCGTCGATGAGATTGGTGATAGCGAGATGGTATTTGGCGAGATGAGGCCGAGGATGCGCCATAGATTACCTGACATTCACCTTAGGGTTGGGGAAAACCTAGGAAAAAACCCTACCAGATAATCAGCCCAAGCGGGGATCGAACCCACGCCCGAGCACAATTTCAGACCGGCAGGCAAGCGCCTTAACCGACTAAGCCACGCCGGTGTTGTAAATAATAGTATATTATTTATAGATTATTTTATTGAACTCTTATTTAAAATACATATATAACTTAAATGAAGTAACTCATAAATAAAAATAGGGACTTTCGTTTCCTCGATTATATATGAATAGAATTCTTTATAATCCTAAAAAAATAAGTTTGATTTATATTAATTGACGGTTAAAATAAATAAATAAATAAATAAATAAATAAATAAATAAATAAATAAATAAATAAATAAATAAAACATTAAATAAGTAAATAAAAAATTAAATAAATACAAAATAAATAATAAATAAATAAACAAACAAACAAACAAACAAACAAACAGACAGACAGACAGACAGACAAACAAACAAATAAAAGAAATAAATAAAAAATTAAATGAACAAATAAAAAAATTAAATAAATAAATAAAAATAAATTAAATAAATAAAAAATAAATAAATAAATAAATAAATAAATAAATAAATAAAGAAGCAAACAAACAGACAAACAAACAAACAAACAAACAAATAAATAAATGTATATATATATATATATATGTAATGAATTGTGCGTCCCGCGCCGTGGCGTCGTGGTCTAAGTCATCCTGTCTAGGACTCGCGTTACGGAATGCGCACTGGTTCGAGTCCTCATGGGGAAAGAAATTTTCTCATGAAATTTCGGCCAGTGTATGGGGCCGGTGTCCACCGAGCATCGTGATGAACTTGGGGAGCTACGATAGGTAGCGAAATCCTGTTGCGAAAGCCAACTAAACCGACTTATCAAATAAATGTGTCTAAATACACACTGAATACAGTTCCAGAAGGCTGTGGTTTAGATTTACGAAGCAGACAGATAGTACTCTTTGCTGTGAAGAAATATATAAACAAATTTTTACGATCACATTTTTTCAGTGACGGTATGTCATTTTTCACTAACGGTATGTTTTCTAGCCATAAAAACCAGTGGCGGCATTCTATACCGTCGCATACCGTCTCATTTCCCTCACTGATTACAACTAGTCCGAGTTCTGTCTTTTAATACATAGTAACTGCAGTATAATAATAATAGTAATAATAATAATAATAATAATAATAATAATAATAATAATAATAATAATAATGATTTATTTAACCTGGCAGAGTTAAGGTCATACGGCTTTATCTGACACTCAACCAGGAGTAAAACTGCGTTACAAAAACACTACAAATTTACAAAGTACACTACAATTTTACACACGAAACTGAATAAGATAACAATAATAAAATGTAAACAACAAGTAAGTAGAAATCAGACATAATATACTGTATAACATACAGAAAGAAAGGAAAAAGCATATTAAAATGTGAACAGCAGGTAAAAATAAATGAGACACACAAAGTATAAAAAAATAAGACAATTATTGATGATGATGATGATGATGATGATGATGATGATAATAATAATAATAATGATAATGATAAAAATAATAGTAATAATAATAATAATAATAATGATAAAAATAATAATAATACTAATAGTAGTAATAAAATAGTGCAGTTTAAAGCATACAATGAATACAATATTTTTAAGTACACACAGTAACGAAAATTATGATTATATATAGCTCAACTTATCACATTATAGATATACCATTATTGGAAAATATGAAAACAAAAATATAAAATAAGTTAAATATCACTAGAGCATAAAAAGAAAAAAATGTGAATACGTGGAAACATGCAATACAACACTTGTCATAATAGTAAGTTAGTTTGGCAACTCGTCATAAGATAATTTTATAACTTGGATTTGAAAGATTTCAATGTTCGGCAGCCCTTGACTTCAGGCGGCAGAGAGTTCCAGTGACGAGAGGTAGCAACAGTGAAAGATGAGGAATACAGAGATGATGTGTGAAGTGGAATTTCTAGCGTGTTATCGCGTTGTGTTCGAGTATTAATATTATGATAGCAAGAGAGAGTATGAAAACGAGCGAATAAATAATAGGGGGATGAAGTGTGCATAATTCGATATAAGAGAGAAAGTGAGTGCAGATTTCTTCTCTCATAGACAATGGGATCACCACTGCAGTGGGATGGAGAATATATCTTCAATATTATTCTTCTAGAGTGATTTCCTTTGAAAATTTGAGTTAGAATCCGTCTATGTTAATAAAAATATATAACCATGCACTTTTGGGGACGTCTCAAATTTTGTACATGTCCTCTCACTCACACTCAGGGAATGACATAATTCTACGTATAAAAAAAACTTCACAAAGTTCCGTCTTCAGTCGAAGAAACAGAATGATAATAATAATAATGGTTTTCTCTCACTGTATTTTGTCACCTGGAAACGAAGGTAGATTTAACATTCTCGGTGTTGTGAAGATATTATAAATTTAGTCAGAAATGGCTGAATCCAATCCAAACCTATTCTGCATTGTTTATACGTTCACTAATTAACTTTTTTCTCGTTGTTATTTGACTAAATTTATCAGACAAAGCACAATGGAAATTTAGCTCATAGGTACACATTTGTAGAAAATGTCATAGCCTTTAGATAATAAATTAATCTATTGTTACTACACGATGATCTATGATTAGATCATTTTCTCGTTACACTTGCATGATTAGAGAATTATAAGGGATATGCGTTCAATTTCAACTGTTTGCTCTACGTCAAATTTAATATAAAATGTAATGCAGGAATCGGTGGAACATGACGGCTGCAAAATTTACTGTTAAGATCCTAAGCAGTGACATTAGCGAATGTCCAGTCACAATCATGTTTCATGTTGAATTACAGCTGTAAGTTCAATCATACCCTCTCTGTTTTTCCCCGTTTTGCACTATATCTTAAGTGACTGTTTAACAAGCTAGGTTTACTTTAAGATCATATTGTCATTTTTATTTCAGAGATGAAGCCCGATGATCACAGAGTGAGACTCATGATGCAGTCAATCATCCTCGGTTAAAAGCGGACTAATCGTGGATTACGAAACCACGGTCAAAAAGTAACCCTGGTTAAAATACAATTTCTGTGCACTATTCATACACTGCTCCACCGATTTAATACAATGCGTTTGAGTCTAAGGAAAGTAGAAAACAGTACAACGCAGACTGTTGTGACAAGAATCCAATACCAATAAGGCATGTCGCAAACACGTTTACGCCTGAGTATTTTTTACAACGTAAGTATTATTCAACGCCTTGAAAACGGTGCAAATATTAAGGATATTGCTGGAGAGTTTAAGATAATATTTATTTATTCATTTATTTATATACTCATTCCTACTTATTCATTTATATATTTAAATTAATTAATTCATTCATTCATTTACTTACGCAGGCCTATGTACTGTACTCCAACCAGGAGAAAGTCTCAGGGGAATGAGACGCAGCGGGGTAATGCTGTGAATGAATGTTGATGTCATAAGATGTCATAAGGTCACACATGTGGGTAGACGCATCTCCATTGGCTAACTCTCAAAGCACAAACGATGACACTGGTACACACATACTTATACAGGGACATCATTTTATTTTTACTTGCATTTTTATTGTACCTGCGTTTCTGAATGTACCTGACTCCAACCCTTTCACTAATGTCCTTGCTAACGTCAGTCACACAACTTACAGCCGCTGTTGCTAGCAGTGAAGTAAGCAGTGTGTTTCAGAAATATGTTGCGTTTTCTATAGAAGAAAGAGCTTATATTATTGAAGTTTATTTTCACACAGGTGTAGTGTGTAGCATAACTGAATTTATCTGTGTGGACTGAGCACAAGTGAAGATTAATGTTACCGAAAGTACGGTACCCTATGATATGATACGGTACTTAACAGCATTATTTAAACAAGAGTTTTGTTTTACTGTTTGTAGGTATGAAGGACGATGGTGGAAACTGGAATTACAATATAGCCGAACGTGAACAACAGTTTTTCTTTTTTTTTTTTTCACAATTTCCTGATTATATCATTACGGAATATTTTCGTAGAAATGTAATTAATGTGGCAGATAAATTTAGAGCAACAGAATGTACAGAAAGGAAGAAAAGGGTAATATGGCCAACAAAGGTGACAGAAGATGCTGTAGAAGATGCTAGAGAAAGGATGCAGCGAGGTCGTAATAGGTCGGTCAAGAAGTTAGCTGTAGAAATTGGGGTTTCTTACGGAAGTGCTCACAAAATTCTCAGGAATAAATTAGGTTAGTAATATGCTGAATAAAGTAGACATTACATAATGTATATAACCGCCTGAAGACTTGAGTTTGTGAAAAAAAAAAATGTTACTATTCTACTGTTTTTTGATAAAATACTGTAAAGTAATGACCAAACTGAAAATTGTAATAGGCCTACTATATTTCCCTGTAACATAAATGGATACACTACTTTTCTCTCCTCCTATAGCTAGTAAAATGATTTGTTTACATATTGCACTAGCAACTCCAAACTCCTGTAATGGAAGGGGGTAACAGTGTTTCCGAGTATAGCCAGGTTAATGTTTAAAATGTTAGTAAAAATAAAGTGATGTCCCTGTACTACCCTATTTACAAAATTAGATCACGGTTAATTTCCTGGTCTTTTAATACCTCCATACAGGAAATAACATATCCAGGAGAGGACATGTTTTTTAAACTGACTTTATAACGGTAATATTATCTATCTACTTCGCTACAATAGATGACGCAATAGTAAGCACATTCCTTTCACGGTTAATCTCCTGGTTGGAGAACAGTATTTGTTTAATTATTTACTTATTTACCTACCTACCTACCTACCTACTTATTTAATTTATCCATCCATCCATACATCCATCCATCCATCCATCCATTTATTTATTATGGTATTTTATAGATAGATATACTGTATTCTAGTAATAAAATTAATTTTGTGTTAACGTATCAGATTCACTTTTTATAATGAATTATCAACTCTTAAATACCCATTCCCGTATGATCGATGTTTTTCTGTCCATAATATTACTCGACTTTCATGCTCTACCGCTTGCCGACTGCAGGGGACTTGTTCCGCGATGTTATATCTGAGTAGGTAAACATTGACTTTCTTCTATATCGACGTAGTAATAAATCACCGGTTATTTAAACATGGTTAGCCGACACCTCATTTGAGCAAGGTAAAATCTGTGATGGTACACTGTTTTTTTTTTTCAAAGTGACGAAAGAAAAGCATCCATACCTCTGCAAAGATGATAGTCAACGTCTAAAAACGACTGCACTTACTCCGATCTACATCGAAACGAACGTATTCCATATTTTCGCATTGCATTTGTTTGTCTTTGGTCGCTGTTATGTTTGTGGGTTATGTTT